>NC_140440.1:21459900-21757400 GCF_963576455.1 Neolamprologus multifasciatus
CCCTCACCTATGGCCACGAGCTGTGGGTCCTGACCAAAAGAACGAAATTATGGATACAAGGTACATGGAGCTCCCTCTTAGAGATAGGGTGAGGAGCTCTGTCGTTTGAGAGGGGCTCGGAGTAGAACAGCTATTCCTCCACATCAAAAGGAGCCAGTTGATGTGGTTTGTGTATCTGACAAGGATGCCTCCTGAATGACAGGCGTGTCATAATGGGAGAAGGACCCAGGCTAGATTAAGGACATGGTAGAAGTGTCTCAAGACTGGCTTGGGAACACTTCAGTATCCTCTAGATGAGCTGGAGAAGGTGGCGAGAAATTCTTTACCACTCAGATTAGACTGCTTCCTCCAGGACACAGACCACTACAAGCAGCAGAACATCGATGGATGGATGGGTGGGTGAAGTTTCAGGAAAACTGTTGGTACCATGGTAGATGGCACAAAAGACATCTAGAACATCACACTGACAGCGAGGCCCTGGGAGATGAATGTGAAGGTTTAAAAAAAGCCTTCCTTTGAACGTTTCCGACTTTAACTTAATTAAAATAGCAGATAGTTGTGCTATCAGATGCACTGATCAGTGTTTATTTACAGCTGCCTGAAGGATGTTACGGCACCAACATGTGATCACACTTCTCTTAACCCTGCCTCACAGGTGAATCACAATAATTCCTGCTTCTCCACAGTGACCCAGGTTGTGAAGAAGAGAGTGGCGACTCATTTAAACAGTAGGAAACATTTACCTGACATTCATCAACTTCATTGTTACAGCGCTACAATAACAAGACAAATAAATGCTACTTGAACTTTTGCGACCCTACAGCTTAAAAGTCCAAGTCAACAAAACGTAGGATTTATAGCAGTGCTTACTTTTGCTTTAACGATGAACAATTTTTTGTTCTTCACCTCCCACATGGTGGCATTTTTTACCCATCCAGATCAAAAATACATGCAGCTGTCTGGCAAATGGCAGCAGCGTAAAGTGAGCAATTCTTTACAAGATACACACAGATGTTAACAAACTGGAGCTCTGGGAGAGTCGCCACGTTAGTGAGTCGGTCACATGACAGAAAACTATGGCTATCACAGCTGCAACTTACACTGTATTTACCTGTAAAAGGATTTCCCAGAAAGAACAACAGAATTTCTCACTCACATCTGCGTCTGCAGTTGGGGTGTGAAATTTTTCAGTATTTTTGACATTCTTAAGGGTTATTGTCTGGTTTCCATTTCTGAAAGAGCCAGAGAAATCTATGCTTTTTGTAACACCATCAAGCCTATATTCTTAGACCACCATGCCATTTGGACTGCTTAATGCAGCAAGCACATTCGAATGAACAAAATGGTGCATAAATTGGAGGGTTTTGCAGTTTATTTAGATGACGTGGTTGTGTACTGTGACACACGGGAAGAACATCTCTGAGAGAGTGCGGCAATATTTGTCAGCTAGTTTTGGGCACAGTTGACTGTGTCTGTTTAAGTTTGCAAAAGTTGCCCTAACCTACGTGGGCATGGTTGTAGGACAAGAAGACGTTCATCCCATCAGTGTAAATGTTTTGACAACATAGTAATTCCCAGTTCTTTCCAACAAGTAGGAATTGCTGTGTTTCCTAGGAATATTAGCTGATATGATCACAGGCTTTTCCACAATTCTTCTTGTGTTTTGCCCCCCCCCAAAACTGAACTGTTTTCTTTCTCTTTGGGGTCATATGGGTTTATTTAAACCTTACTTGCTTTGTCACACGTACTACTGATGAACTAATGTTATATTTCACTTTTGTTTTCTTTATTAATAAATTAAATTTTCATACGAGTCATGTGTAATCTGTGTAATCGCCAACTCTTCTTAAAAGGTGTGTGCTCCAGCAGCTCGATTTAATGCTACAGACGTTGAGACAGACAATTTAGAATAGAGCTAAAATCTGGAATTTTCTAATAGCATAAACAACTTAAATGTAAACAGATATAAAAGGGATGTTTACTGTCACGGTCTGTGGGGCAGACCGTGGGGATGAGGGGAATGAGGACCCAAGATGCAGGACTTTGTGATGAAGGCAGTGCGTTTATTTACAGTGGTGTAAATAGTTCACAGAATAAACCCCATGTTTTCCCCTTGACTTCCGTGTCGTGTCTTCACCCACAAGTTCGTGCTCCGTGCTCTTCGCTCCAGTGTGTCCCCGCACCCCGTGCTCGCTGCTCTTGTCTTCCCTGCTCCTTCCTGGAGAAAAATAACAAAGAAGCAACTTGTCAGGACACTCGACTACCGCGGGCATGTACTCACTGGACTTGGTACTAATGACACTAACGTGGAGTCAAACTCAATAATCCAGCGTCGGTGGAAGCTCCATCACTCTTCTAAATAGCTCCACCGACGAGCCCAGATGAGGAGCAGGTGTGCGGCAAGGACTTCGGGTGTGGCCAGCCCTCAAGTCAGGCCACGCCCCCAGGGCTGAAGGTGCCTGTAACTTGGCCCCAGAAGACAGGCAACACAGCCACCTGCCTACATACAGATGTGCACAGGGGCAGTGCAGACAACACACCAAATAATAATGATAACGATAATAATAATAATAATAACAACAATCCTAGTCCCCACTGCCCACGGACCCCGAGTCCCCAGAGCCGGGTCCGTGACAGTTTACGATCCAGAAAAAATAAAATAGATTAAAAAAAACCCAAAACAAAGAAAAGAAAAGTGCAGCCTACCAGCAAGCTAATTGCTACTAAACTGGTAAACCATCGCACAGGTTAATGCTACAAAAGGCTTTCCGGTAAAATGTTATATATGATGGAAATCTGATAAAATGATGCAACTACTTCCGCTTCTTCTTTTTATTTTCACCCCTACACTCACCCACCCATGCTCTGTTTTTCATTTTATATTCACAAAAGGTTATTTCGCCAAATCCGCTCGCATAGCCCTTTCCGTTATCAAGATGAACTGCTGATGTGCCTCAGTGCAGAAGACAAATGTGCAAAGTCAGACAGCACTCTGCCCATCTCCAAAAGAATGCCCTCAGTCAGACAAATGCGCTTATCTCAGATGTATTCTCACAAAGTTCTCTGTGCTGACAAAGAAGTGCAACTTCACACTGGAGTTTTGCTCAAAGCATATCCAAAACACTACAGAGACACAGCGCCATTGTTGACACGGCCCAATAGTGAGACCTGTAATTACGTTTATGTTAAAGGTAGGAATTAAAAGTCACTTTATTAAATTCTACTCAGATTTCGGGGTCTTTGTCCACGCTGTAATATCTGAAAAATTCTTTATTCAATCAATGACGGATTAGCGTGCGTCAGTATTCTCCATATTAAAACTTTCTCAAAAGCACCAGATTGTAGGTAATGTGGGCAGAGTATCTGTTTGATTCATCGATCGTGGCTCTCGTCTCTTTCTTGTCTCTATCAGAGTTCCTTTTTCAACTTTTTAGGCAATGTCAGGCTGTCAGATGGTCAGTCCACCAATTTGGTCCACACTAAGTCTGGATGGATTGCCATGAAATTTGGAACACTCCCCAGTGGATAAATCCCACTGACTTTGGTAGTACTCCAGTTTTTTTTCCCGTCTATGTGACGGATTGACACAAACATTTTTACAGGGATTTGTGGTACCCAAACGTCACTCCGACTTTCCACCAGTGCCACGGCATGGTTCACGCTCATGATTTCAAGAGAAAAGTGTGAAAAACTTTTGACCTACTGACACGAAACTTGGTATAAACATTCATGTTTTCCACTTGATAAATTTGTAATAAGTTTGACTTGACATCTTCCCCCAACCTCCAGCTTCACCATCAGGTCATTTCTTTCCCTGAAAAACCTTCATTAATAAATAAATTTTAAAAATATAAAAAAATTGGATTTTGAGTTTCCTGACTTTCCTCCTCAGTCATTAGTGGTTTTCTAGAAATCACCAGCATGAGGAAAACATTTGGCAGTCGTAGCTGCAGAACATCTAAATCAAAAACGATGAAGTAAAATGCCAAAAAGGTCTCATGAGCTCAAAACAATGTCATGAAAACAACGCAGGCTATATAAAGTCCACCCTCTGCAGTCGCAATTCTCGTTTTATCTGCCGTGACACAAAATACATACAGATTTGAAATTCAGGAAACACATTATACATAGAATACTTTGAATATAGTCTAGCATCAACTGATAATATGCTAAAAAATGATGTTCCAGACAGAGGAATCTCCTCTGGCGCTGAAGCAGTCTGATCTGCCTATCTAACTACCAGACAGTGTGACCTGAATACGGCGAGAGGAAAACTGTCAGCGCTGTCTTCTTTTCTGGGCTCATTTGCTACTTGAACAGATGCACAAGCCCTAAAGCAGAAACAATGAGATAATGTGATAAGTTCCGTCAGATGCATTCTGACAAATACAATTGACCTTGTGTAATGGCTCTGTTTGGAGCAGCTTTCCTGCTCAGTCAAAAGGGCCAGGGCATAGCGGGCTTAGTTAAAAAAAAACAAAACAAACTGAGACAAAAAAGAAAATACACCAGCAGGACTGAAAGTAAAATACTGTTCTGTGTAATCAGTGTAACATAGAGACAGATATAATATGACTAAAATTAAAAATGGCTTGTGTCAATCACGATAAGAGCTAATACAACGATAAGAGCAAATGAGTAACTATAAATTAAAAAAAGTGTACAACGAAGTTTGCAGGTTATGCAGGCTATGTTTTTTAATGAAATAATAATAATAATAATACTTATTATTATTATTTTGCAGAACACAACAGAATTTCTTACATTCCACAACTCGGGAAGTAACTTTTACTAATGGACACAGAAAACTGCTCCTATCTATCTATCTATCTATCTATCTATCTATCTATCTATCTATCTATCTATCTATCTATCTATCTATCTATCTATCTATCTATCTATCTATCTATCTATCCACGATCAAATAATATTAGTGAGTGCTACCTCCTAACTAAATTAAAATTACATTTACCAAAGTGATATGAAATGAATTCATAGTAAAAATAATTAGGGGATAAAAAACTATTTGTATCTGTTATTTGTAGTTTTTGCCTCACAGCATGAAGGCTGTAGGTTTGCTCGTTAGCTGGAGCCACTCTCTGTGGAATTTGCATGTTCTCCTTGTGCTTGCAAGGATTTTGTATTTGGGTTCCAGTTTTCTCCCACTTTCCAAAGACATCTGTGTTTGATTAATTGGTGATCTTAAAAAAAATTGTGTATATGTATGTGAGTGTAAATTGTCAGGTGTCAGTTGAATTAACCCTGCACCCAGCAGTGTTTTGCTGCTTGCCACTAGGCAAGGCAGGCGACTGCTCTGGGACCCAGGCCAGTGGGGGGCCCCGAGGGCTGACAAAATTTAGACTACAGCAGTGGCGATGTGCAAAGTTTGCAGTGACATAGGAGGGACCTGATCTCCCTAATAGGGCCTAGTCTAGTCTAGACTTTACTCACTGCAAGTGGTATGCATGATTATTTTTACAAAAACCTAATAACTGAGTGGGTACACTTTTAAATGATTCATAGTACAAGAGTGCAAGACTCCTGTCCCTTTGACCACACCCACCAGCTTTGCTATAATGTACTGGCAAACCCTAGAGTACATCTACATCACTGCAGAAAGGTAGGATTAGCTGGTTGAGGTCAGAAAAAATAAGGATTTTCAGCAGGTGCTGCTCTGTAAATATCAAATACATACAGCTGTTGCTTCAGGCTATGTTTAACTGCTGCTGCCTCACAAAAACCTACAGGTAGCAGCAGCATATGGTAATGCTGAGAATGTGGCCTCTGTAACAAATGTGAGTGCCGCTAAATGCTTTTTGGCAACCAATCAATCTTAACAATGGACAAGCTGGGTTTCATTTTCCCCCTAAGAATAATAAACGTGGAGAAAAGTGCCAGCGGAGAAACTTGTTGTTGTAATAATTAAACATCGTCAAAAAAATCTAACATGCCTGTAACAAGGCAACAGGTAAAAGAAATTAGCAGCCTGTTGTTATGGAAACAAGATGTGTGTTGCACCTATTATTACTTGTCACACACACAAAAAATCTCCAGGTTGTATTTTTTTTGTCTTCCACATATTAAGCATGTTACCTATTATCAGAGTCTTATGCCACAAAGTGTGAGGACTTTTCATGGCCAGCCAAGATGCTCAACGCTTACTAGATCTTTTCTAACACAAATAGAACATTTCTGGACATCAATGAAACACTCGTACTGGTGATGGTCCTTGTGTGTATATATTTTTCAGATATGTGAAAAGGAGAGTTTGATCAGTTCTGTTTTCATACATTTTTGTTTTTGTTATTGTTAATTAGTCACCTGTATGTGCACAAGGCTGCTTTCACAGATTTTATTCCTTAGGAGGAACACAGATAATATTTAAGAAGAGGGAAAATGTTACATTGTGTGATTTTCCCACTTAGCCCGCACAGTTCTTTCTCAGCGCTTTCTTCCACGCTTGGATAAAAGCCGTCTTCGAAGTGCACTTACAGAAATTTCTCATCATAAACTCAGCTATGGGCAATAATTCACACAAATTCACTTCAAATGCTCTCAGCCAATGGAGTAATGAAAGGTATTTTGCAAACAATTGGTCCCTCTACTCCTACTTTGCACCAAAGGGAGAAGAAGCAGTGACTGAGTGAGCTGTGACATTGTGCTAGCGTCAGCAGGCGCTCAAGGAAACGGGCTCCTCCGGCACGCGGAATTTAGCCAGGATTAATGAAGATGCCAAAGTCACCCCTTGGCTCCTGGCTCTAATGGCACAACACACAACCTTAATGCAGTCAACACAGGACGCCATATGGCATCATTGCCGCTCACACACGGGGAACTTTTTGAGCTGAAACCCCAGTGCACTTGAGAGAAAATACAGGCATTGCAGATTTGTTTGCACACGCGTTTGTGCACACTTGCGCAGGATTGTTAAAATCACATCTAAGTGCATCCCTGGCTAATTTAGACCAGCCTTTTAGCAGACAATCCTCTGGTGCCCAAGCATGAGTGATATACAGATCCACCCACAAAGGCCCAGGCTCTATCTATCTCCTATGTCATTGGCATTCTAAATCTCTCAGTCATGCCTGCATCCATAATGGCCCAATTACTGCCAATGGGGATCCCACTCCCTATCTGACAATTACATCTGTTAGAGTTTGAGAGCGTTAATGCCTAAAAAATATCAATTAAGGTGATTGATCAGGATGTTAATATCCTATTAAACAGCAGTCTGGGGCTGCAGAGCATTTCTGTTGATTGGGCTGAAATGAGAGAGACTCTCCAGCATGAAGTGACTGTAGTTTAGTGGGCCAGTTAGATTGCTGATCTAATGAACACAGAGATGGCCCAGAGTTGCATTTTATTGCCAGATAAACCTGGACAAGAACAACTTTGGGTAATTGCTACTGAAAGGCATTTCATGGAGCAATAAAACGCCAAGTAGACAGACAACTTTCTAGTCATGTGAGCCAGAACCAGACAGTTATGCTGGTTTTCAAAGGACAAGAACAGGGGCTTTGAAAATCACACTTTTAACATGGTATCACACAGTATAATAATTCTCAAAGGATCCTTCACTTCAGCCGACTTGAATCAACATTTATTTTTCATTAAACTCGCCGCCATTCACCGTTGGAGTACAGCAAGGTGTGCCTGTAATCCTCATTTACAAATTCTCAGAGTAAACTCTGACATGGGCTTTTTTAGTTGGAGTGTTAAATTTGCCTCGACAGTGTTTTATCTTGAGGCGATGGCAGTCTTCTTCTTCTGAGGCGTTCAGCATTTTAGCTATACTACCTTCATATCATAACGTGGTTGTAAACAGTGCAAGCGCCGAATTTTACTTCTCCATTCAACCCAATTCACTACATAAAGAGGATATCTGGTATTTAAGCTCGCCCTGAAACGATTGGACGCGTTTTCAATTGCAACACGACTCCTTTCTACTCGACTGATTGTTTGGAAACATAAAGGTTCTCCTTGCATTGTTGGTGAGCACAGTGAAGCCTTGAGTAAGGGGCAATTAAATTCTAAAGTGTAATTTCATACATTTGCAGCGTGTTACAAAATGTTTCCTCTTTTTATCGTCTTTTCGATGATCACCAGAGTGCCGCACTCATCCCTCCCTCTGTTCACCCCCCCGCCCCTTTCTCTCCTCCACAGCCTCCATTTTTGAAAGGCTCCTCGCCGTTCCATTCTTCCCCTGGCACGGCATCACACACTCATTTCATTTCTCATTTACAGACTGATAATCAGAATGTCATTACAGTGTCCACACTGGGCCGCTGGAGGGGTAATTGAGCAGCATAAAAGGCATTTGAAAGAGGGATGAATAATAGAACCGGAGAGGGGGGTGAGTGGCGAGCTGGACTTAGGCCTGCTATCTCAGGTGTCTGGCTGCTATCGGGTGGCATCCACCTTCGCATTATGGTTAACCATGTCTACGTCAACCTCATTTTTCACCTCCAGCACATTAGAGGCTGAGCAGGCATCAACACTCATTGGGGGAAAAAGGAGAAAATCAATAGGAGAGTTTTAGAAGGTCAAGTCAAGCATCAACAATCGCTTTACATCACAGAAGCCACCCAGTTTTAGATGTTAAAACGGAGAATGATTTTGCCCTTGATGGGTGTGTGTTAATGTCTTTGGGTGAATTCTGCACAGTTGCATCTTCACACAGAGCACGCCCACTCAGGCAGAGGTTATGGCCATGTGTCACCGGCATCCTGCATCCTGTCTTTATCTCTTCCTCACAAGCCAGCTGATTATTTAATCACTGGATGGGCACGAGCCGCGGTTTCGCAAGTTCACTCCTAAACAATAAGTCTGATCAGAGCGATTGAAATCCCGAAATCGAGCGAGACTCCTTTGGTTCGAGCGGCAAACACAACAAGAGTTGAGCATCATTATAATCTAATGTTTATTTTCTTTCTCCCCCCCCCCTCCCCCCGCATCAATCCGTACTGTGGTGTGGCAGCTTGGCCTGGCGCCAGCCCCCGTTTGGCCGTGGTGGTACATTTCCATCTCATTCATCACATAAAGGCAGATAATCAGAAAGTCATTACAGTAGCTTGACACCAGTGCTTGCCCCAGGAAGACAGAGTAATTGAGCACCACAGAAGGGGAGAGAGCAGACTGAGCCAAGGCCATGTGGTAATGAATGTAAGATGTCGACATGAGAGGAAAGGAAGAGAAGCTCTCAACGCACAGACCTGGACGGACAGAAAACGAGACTGACAACCAGGGAGCATGGGAGACCGTGTGTGGGTAACGTGGACAAAGCTAACATTGTGAAATGAAGGAGGGAGAGTGGCAGTAACAAACACTGACATGACTTTCAGGTAATTGAATCAATACACAGACTGTCAGGGAGAAGAAACCACTGGAAGGTCCTGTGATGTTTTGGTAACTGTACCGGGCTGGGCTAGTGGGAAAACCTACAGTTTTCTATTAAAACACTTAGCTTAAAAGTAGCTCATGAGAGTGCTTTCTAATAACATTCATCAATCAGCAACTTAATGTAATTAACATTGTGAAAGTTTTAGCACTGCCTGATGCACTGGCACATTTTTAATTTTTTCCTTAAAACCGGAGCTCTTTATATTTGCAGAGGGTGCATGCAGGGATAAGACACAGAAAATTAGGATGCAACAGTCTAGACAGAAACACGAAGAAAGTTAAAAAGGTGCGAATGAATCAGGATTTCAAGAAAAAAAAAAAAACGAGGGTGGAAAAGAGACAGATACTCATTCTTAACCAGTCCAGGGGTCGGGGAGTATGTGTAGACTACAAACTCTGAGAAGGGGAGGGGAAATGAGTTTTGTTATTCATTTATAATCTAGACACTGATATAGCAGTTCTTTTTGATATAAACTGGTAAATTGTCTTTCCATCATGTTGGCCCACAGTAGAGCAGCTGAGGCATGGGAACTGTAACATTCATTTGAAACACGTTACCATTTCAATCTACAAGAAATATTAGAGTCAATATTCATTTTTCACTAATTATTTGGTGTTGATGAAATATGCTCAGATGTAGGCTTTTAATAACGCAATGACCTCAAAAGCCATTACATGACTGTACATTAGCTGCTTGATGATGATGATGATGTTGACATTGATGGTGGTCATGAACTCTGAGAAAACGTCCCCTGCTTGTTTTTAATTTTATAGTTTCAAATCATCTGATGCTAGTGACAAGAATTAGCAGCGACCTTGTTCATTAGTCTTAATAACACTCAGTAATAGTCCTTACAGTACACAGTGCATGAAAATTATATTTAACTTCAGAGAACAGCTGAATTGCAATGGCAATGTGACTTGGGTATATCCATAATAATAACAGAGCGGGACACAGCGCTCGGAAATACTACAAAATATGGAACGATGGAACGGCCTACATCACTACATCACAACCTTCCTTTTGACAAAAACTGCTTATACATCATCCCAATTGTGTTGGCATGGCTGTGAAGTAGAGGGTATAGCCTTGCCCTCCTGTTGAGCTGTTCAGAATAAATATTACAGAAAGTTTGTCAGACCTCGATGTGAAAATGACAGAGGCAAAATCGAAAAGTGTGCATAGGGCACTGGCTATTTTATCAGCCAAATGGATCATTTTATTGACCTGAAAACAATGAAAACCAAACTGTTTCAGTATGGAGAACAGGCATAAAGACTTTATTGACTCGCTATCAGTGGAACATGCTGCTCTAATTGTCCAAGGCGGAGATAAGCCTGATGGGCTTGATGGACTCTGGAATTTTATTACACGTCTTGAGGAAGCTTTAACAGTTTCTTTGGTTGTTAAAGATCAGATATTTGGTTTATATTTGTACTTGTTTGCCTTTTTATAGCTTTTATACCTGTTTTTTATTTAAAGTAGTAGTGATTATAAAACTGTAAGTGTTGATGTTGACAAAATATTAGTTGTTTGCTTCATTTCATAGTTTTAAAAACAAAACTAATTAACTAATATGGGAATAATTAACAGGAACACTGAAGATTAAATGGACAGCATTTAACCATAATAACATTCAGTAACAGTTGGCCCTTGGCACTGCAAATCCTGACATACCCTGCTATAGTGCAACGAAAATTATATTTAACTTCACAGGAAACCATTAACCTCTGGACGTAACTGACCCAAAAGAGGTGCTATGCACAAAGGACCAATGCTGGCTAAACTGTTAAACAAATGGATATGTAACCATAGAAATATAATTAACTTACATCCAACTGGGCATATATTTGCATTTGCTTATGGTCTTTGTACTTTTAATTTGAGTAAGACTGAAATACTAAACTAGCAGGGAATGTGTATTCTATTAAAATACATTACATTTGTATTATAAATCATTACATCGTCTCAGTTTGGCGGGGTACATAAAAATACGACACTCTCATAGACCTAATGGACAGAGATCTCAAAGAAACATCTCAATTTTCTTAAACAGCATGCCTCTAAAGTTACAGCGACTCTCAGTTACACTTCCTGCCTGTGTGGCTGCTGACACCAAATGAGTAAGTGCTTTACACCTAACCCACCTTGTGACTGCAATGAATATGCTTAAAGTGTAATCTCCACGTGTCAAGGCGGACAACGGCTTTTCTGTCAAACCCTGGTTGTCTTTTAAGATTTTAGGTGGTGAGTGGTTTGCTGCTGCCAGTAGGTGCTGGGACAGCTTTTGCTGAGGAAGATGTCTTTTTTTTGGCGGGTGGAGGTTGCAGCATGCTTTTTAACGTCACTTGTTCTTCTTCTTTTCTTGGCTTCCACTTGCAGCTTTTACAGCCAACTATTTCTCACAATTACAGTTTAGGTGCTGCTGCTGACAAAGAGAGTTTTGACTCCACCCATTAATGAATAAGCCAGGAAATAGCTGTTGCCCAGAGCTTCCTGTTACGATATGTTTTGATGGAAGTGAAGGGAAAAAATTCAAACCTCAAATGCAGGGGCATTAAGTGGGGTCTTAAATGGGTACCTTGACAGACCAATTTTCAAAATCACAGAGTTCCTATTACTTCAGTCCAGTTCCTCAATCCATGGTAAAACAAGAGAGTGAGGGACCCAAACAGCCTGAAATCTCAACAAGGGTTTTTATTCTAGATAACAGTTTCTGAAGGGCATCCTGGCTGTACTGGAGGGCAACAGGTTTATCAACAAGATAAATGCTGTTTTCCGGGGTCTTCACCTCTTCCTCAAATGCCTTTGTCACAAAGTATCTTCACTCCACTTGGAGCACGTCTCCAGTGAAGAAACAGGGCCTAATCACAATGTGAAGCATTGTAAGAACTGCTTGCCAAAGGTTATAGACAGACAATCATTGTCTAGACTGGCAGACGTTAACAAGCCTCAGTGTTATCGCGCGGCACACAGTATAGAATTGGGATAACCTATAAGTCCTATAAGCAGAGTTTGAAATAGGTTTCTGGTAATTCAATGGTGTTTTTTACTATGCAGTACTCTTTGTGCATTTGTCATCTAGACCCATGAAGAGATCACTGCACTTAAACACTTTAAATACAACCTTTTGCAATTATTTATAACAGTTGGGTTAGGTGGGTAAATGCAAAAGTGTGGTAGATAAAAATCAACAATACAAATCAACAGTCCATCTGCTGGTCTCTGTTATGGCTCAACTGAGAGTGATGTTTTGGGGCAACCTGGCAGGAACACCACCTGCCAGGTTTTGACCCCAGCCTAGAGCTCAGCTGTATCCAGGCAAGATACTCTGCGATTTGCCGTGGTCTCTGCGGTTCCTCCAAGAGCACCTGCAGATCTTAGTGAGGGGAAACTAAAAGGCTGAATTTAATACTCTCTGCTCACTCACATCTGTTGTTTTGCCAGATATTTTCCGCATCACCAGTATGATCTTTTCATTACAGTTCAGATACGAAATAAATTGATTTCATGTGCTCATTAGTAGCAGTCATTTATGGAAGCTTTTTTTTGTTTTTTTGTGGGGCGTTTTTGTGGGTGGCGTCTAATCAAAGAAGGTTGATTTGCCCCTTATTCCCATGACTTGCAGTATAAACATCACCACGCTTCCACATTGCCAGTGGCCGTAATGTTCATTTAATGTTACAAAGTGACTCCATGGTGAAACAGTTACTTTGACACAGTGTTGCTTCCTCTTACCGGTGTGGGCGGTGACGCATGTTTTCATCCCAGGGTTTAAAGGGAAAATTCGACAATTTTGTACATCAAAGGCTGTTTACAGGTCTCAGTGAATGCTACTGCAAATGTGGGGAGAAATTTTTTTTTGTGGCCCCAGAGGGAGCTTCATGAAGTCTTCTCAATTGCCTTAAGTTATGTTGGTTCAGTGTAAAGACTAGAAGTTTGACAAAGACAAATAAATGTGAGTTTACCATCTGTAACCCGTTCCTCATCTCCGCTTGAGGCTAGCAGCTTAAGGCTACATTAGCTGACACAAGCATTGCACAAACAAATCTCTAAACAGACAGCAGTCAAGTTGCATTGTGGGTAACAGCAGGTTTTGACACTGAAGAAGAAGAAGAAGAGGAAAGGAAAAATAAATGACACATTAAATACTGCTGCATCAAATTGGATCTTTTTTACTGTCCATCATGAGCCCAATAGTTTCCCACACACAGTCTGCACTTGGGCAACCACCCAGGTTTATCAACGGCCACCCAAGTACATTTGGCAACTAAATTTGGATTTTTTTAAGCCCTCTGAGAGAATGACACCATCTGCAACTGACTTATTATTGGATAATCTGCTTGCTCTTATTTTGACAGTTAAGTCATTGCTAAGCATCTAGTCCAGGCCCTTTCCTTTACATGTTCCACATTGGGTGGGCAGGTTGCTGTTATTGTGGTCCTTTGTATCATTTAGCTGCCTCTTCAGTGAGTCTCTAGATCGGCACCAGATGGACTCCAACTCTTGCGTCTTAGACTACAGCTTTTGACTGTAGTCCTCGTTCTCTTTAGATCCACTGCAAGCTGGATGGCCATTCTAAGCAGAAGGAGAACTGCAGAAGGAAAACTGAGCTCATTGAGCAGAACATGGACTAATGTTGCCTGCAGCGACCCAAATTTGTGGATTTTGGAGTCCATCCGTGGGACTCAAAACTTGTGGACTTGGAGTCCAGCTATGAAATGAGAAACTGAGTGGAGAGAGAGCTAATAATTTTAGTCTGTTATTTATTTGTCACAAAGTATATGCTTATTAAGGTTTGGCAGAGGAGTTCTGTAAGCTACACAAGCATATTCACATATCTCAATCTAGTATAATTTAGTATGAATGGTATATTACTGAAAAAAAATCTTTTTTTTGTTACACATTTCACTAGTATTTGCAAACTCTTAGTGAACAGATGGTACTGAAAGCTGCAGACTGTCCTCATTCAGGTGCTTCTAATCAATATGTGTTGGGACTACTGAGCCTGCCTACTGGAAACCTGACTCACATGCTGGTGATATAGGATACAGCTGATGAGCTCAAGTGGGAGCCACCCATGAATACTTATGTGTACTGTGCTCAGACTAGATAGTACTGCTGTATCTGTTTCCTGAAAACTCAACTCAGCTTTTTTTTATGCTGACACAGGATACAGCGCACACAGTTTGTTGTAGAATCTTTCCTACAATATTCACTGCTCATCTGTGAATCTGTGTGCCATTTCTTTCTGGTAGAAAGAACCAATTAGAAATGGAACAGTCAAACTGAGGGATGTGTCATGGAAACCTTGTAGAGACTCATTGACTAGCACCACTGACAAATAGTTGTTCAAGAGATGTATAGTATAAAATATAGACAAGAAAAAACAAGTTTGTCAAGGAAAAGCCAGAAGAGGATATGTGTTAATACAGGCACAGTCTAATTTAGTTCTGAAGCGTATTCTTCCAAAAAGAGAATTTTCTTCATGCTTCCTTCTATGTCTAATCTTCTTTTCAGATGAAGAAACACAATGAGGTTCTGTACTATCTCCTAAAGTAGAAATCAAACCTAAAAGCTGATTTTGAAGCTTCCACAGAAACAAAACAGTTCCAGAACAAATCAACAGAACTTAACCTTCCCAAAATAGAGAAGCCCATTCCAAATAATAATAAAAAGAACAGCACACACACACACACACACACACACACACACACACTATATATATATATATATATATATATATATATATATATATATATATATATATATATATATATATACACTATGTACACTGATTATTCAAGTGTGCTATGTGCAGTATCTTGACATAATCAGACAGGTGATTAATCTCAAACTGAGGCTCTGAAGCTCAAGAAACACATGCAACCTCCAACCTTCAGATATAATGTTTTAAAGTGCCAAGCTGGGACATGAAAGTTGCTGACACCAATAATCTTAATTATTTAAGGATTCCAACCAGTCAGTCATATAAAAAGATTAACCGAACACACCTGCTGGGAAAAAAGGGGGACCGTGACTAAGAGATTAAACATGTAAGCCTATTTCTGGATGGTCCTTACTGAATCCAAAGCACAATAACCTGCCATGAGAATATCTTGCTCCAGCAGGTGAATTTGTAAATGGAGAGGAAAAAGAAGCAGTTCAATGTGTAACAGTCACAGTGGTATAGTGGTAAGACAACCCAAGTCGAGGGTTAATTTTGTCATCGGTATGCGCCACTGCTCTGTGTGTGATTGTGTGGACATGTGTTTGCATGCTAGTGCATGAGGAGGGACGGATTTCATGTTTTACCTCTCCAGACACCTTTGTTTTGCAACGTTATGGGTTGTACGAACACTGTGCGCTATGTTTGTTAAGCTGCAGCCGTTCAACCGGGCTTATATGGTTGACGAAGAGAAGCTATATTAAAGAACACGCTGTGGAATTCCCAATGCCAGTGTGAGTGTGTATTCTTTTGACTATCCTGCTAAGTGTTTTTACCGCCTCCTCTCAACCACTAAACACAACCCGACGTTACAAATGGAAAGGTTGGTTGATTCAAAAGGGTAAAATATCTGAGAAAGAGCTGATAAAGACTGGACTTAATAAAAGAACTGAAACAAGAGGTCATTTGTAGGACAGTGAAGATGCCTCAGACTTCAGGGCAAAGCAGCAAGTAGGAACAGCACACACTAAGCTGTGCAACCAACTTATTAATTGGATTCTGCCAAGACCAGCACAGGGATACCAGAAAGGATTCTCAAGGATCTAAAAGTTCTGTAACTTTAACAAACTGCAGCTGCTGCACCAAGTCTCTCCAAAGTTGTCAGGCAGCAGAAATCAGAAAGTAATATGCACAGGCTAATAGGCCAACAGGCTAACAAGCAGTAAGTCTACCGTCTGACTGCGGTACATGAAGGAATCCGACAAGCCCTCAAGCTCCCATTCGGTTGAGTTCCTTTGTATCAGTTTGAAATACCCAACGATCACCGCAGCAAAAGTATACAGCTATAAGAAAGAAGAAGGGGAAGAATATGCACTCACTCACCACCTGGAAATCTTAAAGCAAGCCATTCTGCCATTTATTTGACTGCCATTTTATTGTGTGACATATTAGAACTGAATAACAGAGAGAAAGAAAGATCTTTTGTCGTGCTGGAGTTGCTAGCTCCAGGAGACAGAACATATAAGTGCAAACTCGCTTAGTATCAAACCATCTGATATGCCCATAGAAACTATTCATTCATTCACTTTGGGCCAGAAATACTGTCCACAAAAGTGCCATCTATCTATTTTTGTCCAATTTTAATCACTTCAACATTAAAGCCCAGTTTTTTTCACATCCACTCCCCTCTATTTTCCCAGTTCATTAACACTGATCTAGGTGTGAATCCTTTCATTGGCAGAGGTGGGTTATTCTGCTAAAAATGTGATTGAAATAAAACCTCTAAGTGAAAAAAAGGAGAGGCCCATGCTGCTTTATCAAAATATTTCCCCTAAATTGTTCACATGCATTTTATCAAATAGAAAAGCCAGCTGATTTCAATTTCCCCATCCTGCGATTCCACCAACCCAGCAGCACACATCACATTTTGCTTCACTGTGGCACTTTGTTGATTCGCCTGCAGAGCCCATCTCTCCTTTGTCATGCAGTTTTAACCCATCTTGGAGCTCACCTTAGGAATTAACTGCTAAACGGACACATGCCTAAAAAGAGGAATAGAAGTTATGCGATAGATGAGCAAGACAAAACAACTGGAGATGCAACCTCAAAATAACATATCCACATACTTACATGGACTAAAAGCTCAGGAGCATTTTGTTCAGCTAATGTACATTTGATTACAAAATGGTGAACTGCTTCTGCTGTGGTCTTGGTATCCTAGAATAGTGTTTTTTTGTGTTTTTTAAATAGTGAGGCTTTGTGCTTTCAAATGATGTATAGCTTCATTTTTTTTCCCAAAGATGATTCAGAATGAGTCGATACCATTTAAAACACAGCAGCCTGCATTCAGGCTGGCGCGTGTTAAACAGTCGTCTCATCAACACACAGACTTTGACTGACTCATCAATCACAGCTCGGACCTCACTCACAAGGGTAAACACACAAAGACTTGTGTTAATCTTGAAGTTTAACACATGTCTCTGTTCTTTAAAACAACATGGTGGACCCAAACACACACAGCACACAGATACAGAGAGAAGATTTAAAAGCTTTATTGTAAAAAGGCAAAATTGTCTAGCTAGTAAGTGCAGCTGAAGGTGAGCATGGCTGGTAAGAAGACAGGCCTGAAGATAAAGGGGAAGTGGAGGATGGGTCCACAGAGAGAAATACTGTTGGTACGTGTAAAAAAACAGTAAAACTGACTGTGGCTTGAGAGAATAGCGAGCACTGAAGATAATGGAATGAGTCATGACAGAACCATGATTCTGAATTGTACAGAATAATAGTCTGAAGTATTCAAAAAAACACGCTTACATTTCTGTGAAGCCTATAATAATAATAATAATAATAATAATGGATTGCATTTATATAGCGCTTTTCATTGCCCTCAAAGCGCTTTACAATTCCACTATTCATTCACTCTCACATTCACACACTGGTGGAGGCAAGCTACAGTCGTAGCCACAGCTGCCCTGGGGCAGACTGACAGAAGCGAGGCTGCCATATCGCGCCATCGGCCCCTCTGGCCAACACCAGTAGGCGGCAGGTGAAGTGTCTTGCCCAAGGACACAACAACCGAGACTGTCCGAGCCGGGGCTCGAACCGGCAACCTTCCGGTTACAAGACGAACTGCCAACTCTTGGAGCCACGATCAACCGATTACGCACCTATGTGTGGGGAAACACGCACTGGTTATCATGTAGCTGAAAATTCCAGCGGAATTCTCCACAGACATGTATTTGAAAATTAATATAGTTGCAGTTTCTCCAAATATCCCTCGTCAGTTGGAGAAAAAAGAAAGAGAGAAATGTTTCAGCAGCTCCCTTCCTGTTTCTGTCAAAGCCTCTTTACACAAATCACTCTTTTCTAGCCTTATGTGTGTGTGTGTGTGTGTGTGTGTCACAGAAAAAGTAAAGAAAAACTTGACAAAGATTGTCTCAGCAAAGCTGTTCGACATTACTTTGAAGTCCTGTTGTTTTTCCATAGTTCCACTATGGAGAAACACTGTTATCACAGCATCAGGTAAGGAGGGAAAGAACAGCATTAGCAATGCAATGTAAAAACATAAGATATTTTTAGTCTTGGGTATGGCAGTCGCGAAATCCTGTAAAACATTATTTGCTAGTGTGCTCTCTCTCAGTTGTACATTTGAAATAGCTGGAATATGAACACAAAATATGAACACATAAATAAAATACTAGCAACACTGTAAAAAAAAGGTGTTTGCGTGCATAAATCATATCACATGATTTACTACAGTACAGCAAGTTAAATTCATGTGAAAGAGACATCTTCACATGTATGGAGCCTGTTACTTTAGTGTAAGAATGCCTGCATGCGACACTTTCCTTGGTGCTACACATAGGTAGGTCTGCTAGACTAAAGTGCTCTTTGAAAATAGAAGCCTTTTTCCTTGACCCCTGAGGCTTTTACCCCCATACCACAGCTGGCACCATAATCCTGGACCATTTGATTCCACCCATTAAAATGTGCTGTGCAAAGAGCAGATCTCTATGCAGCATTTTAATGGTGCGCAAACATAAACGCATAATTCTCATAAAAGAGTGTGGTAATTATATTAATGCATCCTTATTAAAAAAAAGTCATTTTGCTGATCTTGGAAGGCTTGTCAGTGACATAGACGCTACTCCATTATATTACCTTGTGATTCCAAGAACTGTCTGATTTCCTTGGTTTTGGAGGAGGGTGTTTGAATGCTTGAACTTCAAGGAAGTCAACTTTCTGTTCTTCTTTCAGGTCCTTCATGTGTTTTTCCAGTGTTTGCTGTATGCTGCTGAATTGAAAGCAGTCAGAATGTTTATGAAATTAGATGTAGACTTTATATATAATGTCATGGCCCTGAGCTTTAGTTCAAAGGTGCACAACCATACAAGCATTTTCTGCCAAGCCTGTGGCACTGTTTTGATTTCTTTATTCTTCTTTTTTCTCATAGAAAAACTGTTGCAGTATCAAATTTTCAGTGACCGTAAAGTTATGTGCAGGCAGCATATGTTGAATGTGAAACATGCAAATAAAGAACATAATGCTGAACTTGTGGGATGATGATGAATATGAAAATCAAAAGAATTGGGATTTGGCATTGGAATTGGGAAATTTAAATATACAGATGTCAGGAATCGCTGTATGTGAGACGATGTCTATGCAAATTATAGAGGAAGACGTCAATTCATATTAAAGAGCATAATTTTCACGTATCTGTCCACTAGAGTAACACTCTGCAATTAAAAAGTCTACCAGGTCCTGAAGCTATGATATGATTTTTGCCATTTCTGTCTATTTTCTCTAATCTCTCTTTCTCTGCCCCCCTTTCTTTCTTTTGTCTCTCAGGTGGGCAGATCATTTTTGCCTCTGCCTCTGGGCAGTGCTGCCTTTCCTGGGTTTGCTCTCACACACCTGCAATTCATTGCTCCATCAAGTGCTGAGTATTAAATGACCGGCTGTGGGAGTGATCCTCTGCCAAATTGTTGCCTGCACCATGACAGTAAATTGGCACCCTTTGTTTGACTCTTGCCTTTGTATGTGTTGCTCTGTAACACTTGTTTCTCATCTGCTATCTTGTTCCTCACCTATATTTCCTGCCTCACCAACAGAAGTACTTACTTGTTTTCTCTCGTGGAGTCCCAAGCTCACAGTCAGAAACTCATCAGCACACTAGCCCTGTTGATCCTTGAAAAAAAGGACTTACCTGAAACTCACCTGCCTACCTACTTTCTGCTTAACTCTTTCCATCGCCTTTGGATTCAAACCTGCTCCACAGCAATCCCTCTCGCAGCGCAGCTCTGTCAGCTCTCAAGTAAGGACTCAAAGCAAAAACTCACAGTGCAATTACTGCTTCCCATTCACTGTTGGTCTTTGCTAATAGCCTCTCTCCCTCTCCGCAGACTCTCTCTGGTCATCAGTGTTGAAGTTAGCTCCTGCTCAATAAATCTACTGCTGGTCCATTATTCAGTCCAGTTTGTAAATAAATCTTTTAAACCTTTCTACAGTCGTCTGAGTCTGCTCCTTCAGTCTGGTAATTGCGAAACCATGATAGCCGAGTCTCTTTCTTATTGTTAAATCAGGAACACTGGCCTTAACAGAACCAATTGAGTCCTGCAGTTCTTTAGATTTTGTTTTCAGTTCTTTTGTGACCTCCTTGATAAGTCGTCAATGTGCGATGGAGTAATTTTGGCCACACCTGGTCAGGCGCGTTACTGTAATCCGATTACTTTTTGTGGTTAACGAGTAAAGTAAGGGATAACTATTGCAAAAAAGGTAATTAGATTACTGTTACTTTCCCGTAAGCACGCTGCGTTACCGTGTTACTAAAACTGTGATTTTTTTGCGAGAGCGTCTCATGACAATGACGTAAGCGAGTGCGACGTTCGTGGCAACAGCTGTGTGCAGATCAAAAATGGATAATATAACGAGTGCAGGAGAGCATATGAGCATGCAGCGTTTAACACGTGGAAGTACTGACCTTACTTTGAGTTTGATTCTGTAAAAAGTGACAAAAACATTAGCGTCCGCTGCTCACTGAGTGGGAAGAAAACTTCTTTTTACAGCAAAAAAAACCCCTAAACGTCCAAGCAAGCACCGTGTGCTGCTGCTGGAATGTGAAATTCACAGAGAAACTGCCAGAACACCGTATCCTTCCACTGACCGCTGCGTCACACCTGCACCAGGGCAAACCTCCGCCTGCCCAACTGCTATACAGGTGAAAATAGAGCAACAGGACCGCTGAGTCTTTGAGTCTTCTGCTGTGTTTTACATGCATCTATTTGAAAGAGTGAGTGAGTGCATTTTCAATGCAGTAAATTTAAATTTCCTGCATTTTGTATTTGCTGGGGTTATGTTCTGTCAATATTGAAATGTATGTAACAATATATCACATGCGCACCCCCCCACCCCCCACCCCCCACACACACACACACAACCACACACACACACACTGCTCCATTAATATTTCTTCATCTTTCTCCATCTCACCCTATCCCTGGAATCCTCTGCAACACCACGCCTCTGCATGTCATTCTTTACTACATCCATTAACTTTAACTTTTTTTGGTCTCCCAGTTTTCCTCCTGCCTGGCAGCTTATTCTTCAACATCCTTTGTTCAACATAGGATTCCTCCTCTGCACATGTCCAAACTGCTTGGAACAGCTCAACGTAAGCTTGCCCTCTCATATATTCACTTCCAATCCTGGTCTGGTCATTTCCAATGAAAATCTTAACATCCTTAACTCTGCCACCTCCAGCTCAGCCTCTTGTCTTTTTGTTAGTGCCATCGTCTCCAAACTATACACGAGCCCAGATCTCACTACAGTCTTTTAAAGATTTCCTTTCACTCTTGCTGCTATCCTTCAGTCACAAATCACTTGACAAATGCTTTTTCACCTCTCTTGCACAGTTTCCGTTGCTTTAGATGGTTTAGACCCACAGTATTTAGACTCATCCACCTTCACTACCTCTGCACTTTGCATCTTCACTTTACCTGTCTCGCTCTCATTCAAGCACATTCTCTCTTGCTTCTACTTATTTTCATTCCTCTTCTCTCCAGAGCATACCGTCACCTCTCTAATCTCTCTTTAAACTGCTTCCTGCTCTCACTACACATCACAATGACACTTGCGAACATTACTGCAGATGGAGACTCCTGCTTGACCCCATCTTTCAGCTTGTCCATCACCGATGCAAGAAAAAAGGGGCTCATAGCTGATCTTTGATTTAATCCCACCCCCACCTTAAACCCCTCGGTCTGCTCTGTCTCGTTGTCCTTATATATGTCCTGCCACTCCTGACTTCCTAATACCAGTAAAACAGTTATTTTCTTGGTACCCTACCATATGCTTTCTCTAAAAAAAGACATATTTATGAAATCAGTAATAAGAAAGTTTAAGTAATTAATTCTTCTGTCCTCTGGCAGCTCTATTGACCTGGTCATCTCAATCCTCTGGCGACTGTCCCTGTGGTTGCTCATCTGAAAAGGCAGAGAAATTTGTGAAAAGAGAGAAGAAGTGGTGTGCAATTATTAAACTAAAACCAAACTAAAACTAAAAACTAAAAGAAAAAACGAAGGTTTTACAAATGTACAAGATCTGAACCATGTTTGTCCAACCTTCAAACCAAGTTTTTTTGGTTTGAGGCAATCATGCTGGAGTTTAGACTTGCTACAAGTCTAAAGTGTATGATTCAAGTCTAACTGAATAATATACTTAAGACTTGTAGCAGCATCCCAATCACAAAAACGAAAGAGGTGGAAATAGAGGCTAACAACTAACTTATTCTTGAGATTTTAGAAAAGAGGTAATATAATGCAATTTAGTTACTTACTCTGGGACATCAAAGCCCACAAATTATACACTAGCAACTTCATAAATCTAAAGGCGTTCATCCTAGTCATCCAAGAACTCAATCAATCAGCTGCCAAATAAGAAATGATGGCTGCATTCATACAACTGTCAGTCAAACAGTCATTAATAGACATTCACTGTTCTAAAGCTTGCCCATCTGTTCTTTGGCAAAAACAATGGCCACCTGGATTCATTTTGCACAAAAGTGGCTGCAGAACTGTAAAAAAAGAAAAAAAAAATCATCTTCTGGATAAATGGCCTGCAGCTGCCACCTTTTCCAACATAACCTTTTTTAGTGCAAACAGAGGGAGGGAAAAAAAACCCTGTGTAAAAGTATTGGATTTTTAAAAAAAAAAAATTCAACATAGAAAAACATAAAAACAGCCTGTGATGAGCTATCAGTCCCTCTTTCCCAAATAACATCTTAACTTTTTCTGTGTTTTTCCTCCCCATTTAGAGAGTCTCTATGAAAATTGTATGCTGTTTAAAATTACAGTTAGGCCTAGCTCAGGTAGTTCTAGCCAAAAATGAACCATTCTTAATGGTTCTTTGCAGGTTAGACATCGGTCGGTTCAGCAAGGGTAAGTATTGCCTCCAGGAAACAGCCATATGCTCGCGCTCTGAAGTCTGAGGGTGCGTATTGGTTTTTATACAATATATTACCAAACTAACTACCAGCCATATAAATACCGTAGTAGCATATCAAATGTTGAATAGTCCTACAAGCTCACCAGAGGATTGTGGAACAACGTGTGGCCTGCTTTAAGGAGCATTTCTTCTCCCTAAGACTTCCTGTATGATGTACCCACACAAACCTGTATAATTAAATGGGCCTGACTGTACTAGCTTTGGCTGATGCTGATGCCAACTCTCATACATCTGTGGTACCCCCCGAACAGCTCCCTTATGGTGAACTGCTGTCTGCAGGCTGAAGAGATTGCTTGGGGCTTTGGGGCACGCCCGATTTCTTCATGTACTACAGTTACATTAGAGTCATTTCTTTGCCTGTGGATAGTATTTCTAGCTGCCTGATGACTTTACTGAGATATGCTGCTACAGTTTGGTTGATAGACAAGTTTTAGTAAAGACAAAAATTGCCCCCATTATTTTTCTTTTATTGTCATGAGACAACATATGTAAGACTTGGTGGAATTTTTACTCCCTGTGTATCCACGTGGGGGGAAGGTTTATAGAGTGAGTTTGGTAAAAAAAAAAAAAAAAAAAAAAAGCCTGGAGATTTTTCTTTGGGAGGATATTGATTTACTTCCACTGGATAACTGCATATGATTAGTGTGCCCTGCAATTTTGCAGCCTACAGGGAGAGCATCACCCTATACTTAAAAACTCAATTGGTTTAGAGGATTCAGATGACTGAACTGAATCAAAATCTCTCAACCAATCCTATTTAACAGAGTGTATTTTTAATGCTTTTTGTAAAAACAGGACATCTTAGCAATGTTAGACCTTAAGATCAGTATTGCAGATAGTCACAGTGGGCATTCATGAAATATAGGAGTATTCAGAACCTAGTATTTATATAAAGCGACTTTCTTTTTCAACTATGTTCACTTTTCACACTTTGAGGACGCTTTCAGTATGGTCGGCTTACATTTCTATTTTTTAGGTTGTGCTAACATGGCTTTGATATGACTTTACGTTTTTAGTCAAACGTGCAAAGACGCTGGCATCTCTTTGTCCAGAGAAAACATTATAATCCAAGTACCTCACCTTTCCAAACACTAATACCTTGTTGAATGGTGATCTGTCTGCTGAAAATAACCTTTTGATCACTTTACGAAGTAAAAAACACTGTTAAAAAAAGGGGAAATGTCCGAGTAATTTTCTGCCAGTACATAAATCATTTTTAACAGTTTCTGTAAATTGTAAAATTTAATGTAGAAAAAACCCTGGAAGATTCCTTCATTTTAAAGTGTTACAGGATTTTCTTTTACACAGTAGGGTGGAGGACAAGTTGCTGCAGACTTCAAAAGTACTGCATTCCTGTTTTATATGACTACATGACTTTGCTTCTGAGAGCATCCGTGGAAGTTTAGAGGAGCCAGTTATCCTCTGCCTCATGCTCCTCATTGTTGCCGAGCTGTACGAGGGGGAAACACTGGAAGAAATCTCACTATTGCAAAGAAGCTTCATTTCACACCTGGCCCATTATTGTATGAAGTGGGTGCGCTTGTCAGATTGCATAGAAATTATAAGCTGAGGGAGATGGATTTCAGACACTGTTTGATCATCTGACAAGTGCTTTAGTGTATAGTGAGGGCCTCGAGCTTGTGAAATAAAATATAACGCAGCCGTAATTTTAGTTCATTCTGTTGCCTCTGAAAATATCTGAAAATAGCACATTCCCTGCCTGCTCTCTCGAGTCTTTACAGTTTTTACTAACGTCTTCTCTGTGCTCACCTCCATTCAGCGAATTAAAGGTTTAACCTAAGTGTAGTCTTATTTTATTGTTTAGATTTATACAATGCCAGTGGTTTATTAGCTTTAGAGCTCACATACCACTGGTTGATGAAGATGTAGTTTGCACAAGACAAAGAAAGATATGCACACAAAGAGAGAGAAAGTATGTGTAAGACAAAGAGAATAAGATTGAGAAACAGAGGGATAGAGAGAGAGAGGTGTAATGCCAAAGCTGTCTCTCTCAGCTCTGGGGGTCATGTCAGTCTGATCTCATTATCCAGCACTTAGTCCTAGAACAAACAGCCAGTGGCCTCCTTCCTTCCCTCCATTGCTCCATCTCTCTCTCTCCCTCCATCCCTTCCTAACGACTAGAACAGCTCATGTCCTAACAACTCGCTTGGCTCACTTACTGTCTAATGACTGCCACTCCTTATAGCCTGTGCTTCAAATCCCATTTATCTCCACTATTGTAGGCTCACATTCAGACCATTCTGTTTCTAATGCCCTGGGAGAGCATAGTGGATAGAGAGAGTGAGAGAGCACGGCGGTGGGAGGGTAGGGTGAACATGTGTGAGGGGGGCTGCAGAAGGAAGGTATCAGAATATGAAAGAGAACTTCCTTCAGATATAAGTCATATTGGTAATGAAGCTTTCAGGTGTTTAAATCGATCTCAACCTCAAAATAGTCATGTGCTCGTTTCCTTTCTTTCCTCTCTCGCTTCATTTTGTGCCATTCTCAAGTGGCAGCGTGTTTTGTGGGTGATGATCTCTTTCTCCTCCCACACATTGATGCCATCCACTCATCTTCTTCCTTCCCTTGGTCCCCCCCTTTCCTCTCTGTCTTTGTCCCGAGTGTTAATGTGTTAGATGGAGGTCTTTCACCCTGCAAGCACCATTACAGTCATTTCCTCTGTAATGTGAATGACGGCGATCCATTATTTATCTCAGACTTGCTCATTACTCCCCAGCCCATTGCATACCCTCCCAGACAAGGCTCTCACAGCCACTCCAGACATTACTTTATTAAGAGGGCGAGGCTGCAGTGGGCTGGCATGAACAGTGCTGTAATAATGCAGGTGTGGTGCATGCATTGGTTAAGTTCATCACTGGAGAATAGAGCGGGATGGCTTTCACTGTTGTTTTCTGTTGTAAATTGCCATGTTCCCTGCAGACTAGAAAAAGGTCAGGACAGCAGTTCAACTACATAATGTTACCACTCTTACAGTTTCTTTAACTCTGTACTGCAAAGAGCTGGGAGTGGAACTTATAGTAACCGTAGAGCCTATTATTCAGAATAATGCCCAAAGTGAATAGTGTTACAAAGGCAATGACAACAAGTCAAGAACGATGAACCATTAGTGCAATGCACATTGTATATTTCTTCTTTTTTAAAATGGTTTCTTAAACATTCTAGGCTGTCTGATCTTTAGAGCTTGTAGCACTTTAGAGGACCTCTAATGTTGTCTAGTTAGCATTCCTCTGAAAAAGCAGAAAATGGCTAGTTAGAATCAGTCACCTTCAGACGTGCACGCCTTTCAGTCAATCTGACAGCATCTGAACATGTTAGCTTCATGTGGGAACGTGCACTCTTAAAGATGCAGGGCCAGTTTCTCGAGGTCAGACCTTAATAGAATTTATGTGTCACTGTCAACAGACCAAACAACAGCTGCGCACATGTCTTCTGAAACTTGAGTTGCTCAATTCACCGCATGTTATGAAACAACAATAACCTGAGGAAAACAAGTTTGCCAGGAGACTGCTGATTTCAATTTCTCTTTCAATACATATTTTCTTTTTAACAACTTCACATCTGGATATGAGGTGATTTTAACATTTCAGCACATTCTCTAATCAATAAGCATTACCAAGCATGCAGACAATACGGTTTACTCGATGAGGGTGCACAATTAACACATCTCTAAAATCATAAAACCCCTTTCATATCTGGTCAGTTGGTCCTCATTCAATTTAAGATATACAGTTCAACATTTTTTAGAGATTGACATTTTTTATATTAATTGGAATATAAAAAAAAATGGAAGGAAGTGGATTGATGTATGAATGGATTTAAAAAGGGATATAAATTTTTAGTTCTACATAATAAATACTCTATAAATATTTTACCAATTATGAATGTTTACCTCCGTGCTATTTTCTGGCAATGTTAATCCTTCGTAACTTCATAAATACAGCAGATTTGGTGCCACATTAAAGTTTCAAAGCTAAAAACACATTTAAGTTCTGCAACCAAATCAATTTTACACCCATTCCAAGCCCATGATCACAATCCAAAGCCAAAATGTAATTTCTGTTCAGACTGATTTCTTCTATAAAAAAGATTTCTTGGTATCTATCATAGTTTTATCAGCAATACTGCAACATTTTAATATCTGTGACATGGAGTGACACACAGAAGCACCGGTACTGGTGATTACTGGGAAAAACTTTAAAGATGACATTTTGGGTAAACTTTGAAAGGTCTTATCACTGTGGGACAGGTCGTCGGTCAAAACAAGTTATAGCATGTGAAAAGTGTTTTTACCCACATTTTAATACCAGCTGAGCTGTGTCAAAACAATTTTCTCATATCATCATATATTAACACTCCTAAAACTAGCTTATGGCTGTGAAATGGAGAAACATCATTGATGTGAAAGGATTCTGCATAATAATTTGGGCATATTGATCCGATCAAAAAAACTTTAGTTTCCTGAAGATGTTTTTCAAAACCTTTACATTTTGATAGCTTGGATCACAGAGAGTCTCAGGATCAATGGGCACTCCGTGTATGAGCCAGCAGATGAGGACACTGTGCTGAACTTAAATGTCACAGCAATTGGATGTTCCCTTCTAAAGTTTAGTAAAGTGAGTGAAAGGGACCTGCCAAGAAAACTATCACAAGCTGAATAGGCAATGATGAGCAAGTCCAAAAAGGATCCACTCATCCTGATAACTCATAAAGTTGTGTGAGCTTAAAACTTTCATTAAACTTTCATCATAAATGTGGTTTTACATTGGAATCTATGCATTTGCGTACAGTTTGGTTGCCTGTAAACCTTATTTTCCCTCCCTGACACTGGGCAAAATTTTTCTCATGCTAAGACAGATTTGATTTGCGCCAGAGAAGAAGTACTTTCGTAAGCGGATAGAGCTTTTGATTTTTCCTCATAGATATGGGTGAATTTTCACAGTTAGCTGACCTTGCCTATTTTATGCATTTATTCCGTGTCATCACAGCTCTTTCAGACTGTGCTGAAGTGTGGGATGCAGGCTGAAAACGTCATATTGGTCACACCAGTGGGCTGTCAGTAGCTGTGACCATGACCCCCTACACGATAGGACCTGTGATGAGCTGAGCGTTTGAGCTCTTCTAGTGTGGATGGTGAGAGCAGCATGTGAAAACATGAAGAACTTAAGATCACTATTATAGCCTAACTGTCCTAACTGTGCTTCTGCTGCACACACGGCTCTAACAGTCCTCTAATGTCCTTGATATGCTGGCTAAAGAATAGATTCAGTTGTATGAAATAATCATACCTGAGTATTGTTGGGCTGATTAATGGATGTTATGAGGAAGAATAAAAAGAGTCACAGATTCTGAGCAAGATTTTTTTCCCATTTGTGTGTTTTTCGGAAAAAAAAACTTAAGCCACATGTATTGATCTATGATACAGTGTTACACTTTAGAACACTTTTGTAGTTTTGTTTCAATTTCTGTGATGATTCCCGATGTATTTAAAATATATCTGCTATTTTTTTCTTCTGCAGGAAATCCTGCATCAATATTAAATCCCGCTGTCCAGGGCTTACATCAGAAAGTGCCAGGAAACAGGACATCGCATGTCCTTTTAGCAATCTTTACAAGGAACTTGCCCATGTGTGAGGACAAGGCTTTTATTTAGGCTTGAGAAAACAAGGGAAACATCTATATTAATAACATGGCTTTCCAGATTTTTGCCTTTAGTGCATTATATGCTCTGGGACAAATAAAAGATATTATATCATATATATATATATATATATATATATATATATATATATATATATATATATATATATATATATGTACCAGCGCCTTTGTTGTCTGTGCTGCTTGATTCTGTTCTCTCAGTTTCAGGAATCAGTTTGATCTCTGACCCTGATTGCCCTCTATTTCTTCTGTTGAAGCCTCTTCTCCTACCCCAATGTCTTGCTCACGTCACAACAGGTTCAAATTCAAATGATGCCATGGTCCTAGTTTCTGTAAGTTACACAATGGACCCAAAGCCAGCACAACAGAGCCAGCAGTGCACGGGCAATTCTCAGGAAATTTTGACACCACTTCACATTTAAAAAAGAAGAAAGGGATGGACGAAATATGACCATTCAGTGCTACTCTGCGAGCAACAAAGCCGCTCTCAGCGTCAAAAGACTCCACCTCCAACTTAAAGAAACGTCTGGAAGTACTTTCTTTTTTAAAAACTAACGTTAGCCTAGTGCTACTTGTTTTAGTTGTGGTAGCTACCTGGGTTATGTGCCACTTAAGTATCTTTGATGTACTACTGCTGTGTGATATATTACTATTACTGAACGCTACTCGCCCTACTGAGCTAACATTTTTAGCTGGCGTTAGCTGAGGTTAGTTCATAGACTGTAGACTGTTAGACTTGATGGCTAGCATTAACAACCTGCTAGTTGCAAATAATCATGTGCAGTTCTTAAAGCAGTCTATGAACTAACCTCAGCTAATGCCAGCTAACATGGTTAGCTCTGTGGTGGTGTGGTGTTGTTTTCAGCTATTTCTAGAAGTCTTTCTTCATACCTGCAGCATAAAAAATCTTCCACAAGCTTCTATAAAGCAAGAGAGTTGCATTCATTTATGCGTGCACCACAACAGCAATAAGTTTATTTATTGCCATCATTTGATCCTTAATCTAGCCAGGTGAACTGTCACATGGTCACAAAAGCTCGAGTTTAATTGTTGTCTGATTTGTTTACTAATCTGAGTATGGATGTCTTCCCACAAATAGGATGTGGCTTCTGTAATGATGAAAGCAACTATTAAATTATTCAGAGGTCCAGTTGTGATGAGACGAAAGCCTGTGATGACTTTTTCAGGGTCTGCTTGAGGTAGAAACAAAAACAAAAAGCAAAAATTTTAAAAAAAGTTTAACTTTTGCACTAATTCTTAGCTGAAAAAATGGATGTAGTGTGCTGGTGATTTGTTTGTATAGACAAAGGTCTGAGTCACTCAGCTTGTGGGTGGAGTGGTTTTAAAGATCAGGTTTCCCAGATTTTATTTGTCAAGTTCAGGTCAGGTTTGGGGGCGGCAAACAAGAGGACCTCAGATTTGAAATCACTGACCTTCAAGAAGTTTACTGACTTCAAGCATTTAAGATCAGAGAGTGAGGTCATAAGACTTGAGGTTGTATTTATCTTACTACCTGCCAGTGCTACATACAGTGGTGTATCATGTGCAAAACAGCAAAGATTATTATAATTGTATATGACATAAATAGAGCATAAAAGAGGAACAAGAACTGACTCCCAAGGAAGACCGTCAGAGTAAGGGTGAGGAGAAATCCCCCCTTGAAACCAGGCAAGGATGTCCTTGATTACAACACTGCTTTCAAGGTGGTTTATAATGACGTCATGGTCAAGGGTATCAAAGGCAGAACGCAATTCCAGAAGAATCAGAATCGAGCAGACACCAGGGTCAGCAACAATTAAATAAATTGCTTGTCACTTTGATAAGAACTGTTTCTGTGTCGTGCTGGGCACAGAAACCTGATTGATAATGTTAGAAAAACATTATTGTTATTCATATGCAATATTAATTGAGAGCATCGACTGTTATTTTAATTTGGAGATAAAACTAACAACTGCTTCAAAAAACAAAACAAGTCCCCCCCCCCTCGATTAAATAGAGATGAAAAATTGGTCATAATGAAAATATGAGGACCAGTGGTCAGTTCAAATCTAGAGGGAGTACTGTCAAGCTGAAAGGTGGCGAAATGAATTCTTGCTCTGAGATCCCATTAAAAAAGACAGATAATTTTTGGTTCCAAGTTTGATGTAAAACTGGACGTCTTCTCATTTGTTAAAGAAATGATAAAGAAATTGTTCATATGTCTATGGGTGCTTCTCGTTGCTGTGTAGGAGCAGGTCTGGTAAGCCTGGTATTGGGCGTACTGTCTGAAAGAAGACCCTGGGGTTGTAGCATATACTAAAGATTAAATTTTAAAAATAAGAGAGAAAATAAGTACTCCTTGCTTGTTTCACTCTATGATAATGGGCTGACATCTGTATTTTTTTAGATTATACAAAGACAAAATACATTTCTTTTTCTTCCATTTACTCTCAGCTCTTCTGCATTTCCTCTTTATATCTGTCATATGATCACAGCGTCATGGGAGAGCACTGTGTTTGGGATGTTTTGCCTTAAAAGGCCATGTCATGAAAGACAGGTTTACATTTTCTATTGAAATTGTATAACAGTTCCTTGACCAACAGATCCATTTGATCGGGGTAAAGGAGTAAAAGACATTTTCACACAAATTTCTGGATGACTTGGAATGAAGACAGTGAGGGCAAATGCAGCTTGATTGTTTCTGTACGGAAAATAGTAGATGACAGGCAATAAAAAGAAGTAGTTAAACATTATTTAGAGACGTGGCATGGGACAGCACAAGGCCAAGTGTTTGTCCCCTGTTATGTTTTGTTTCTTCCTCACTGTTTCAGATTAAAGGACCCAGAAAAGGTCAATAAAATTAGAAGAAAGACTAAGCCTTAGGTGGCGTGTAAATTCAAACACACACGATGGGTGCTAGCCATATAAATGAAAACAGAGAGTTTCTAAAGACGAAAATGTGGCAAGAGAGACAGGTGAACATTTATGGATGCAATTAAAAATGATAGCTATGCCACCTACATGGCTTGAGTGCCTAGGTTGATTAAAGCAGGAGTAGATAGGGGGGGACATATCTCAGTCACTTGGACATGATTTCCTGAACTGAGCCAGAACTCGGTAATAAAAAAAAAAATCAATTTTGTGAGTTGGCACATTAAAGATCTCACATTAAGTAAACAAAACACAGCTGAAAATTTAGAAACAGGCTCAGCAGTGATCACAGTCTGTATACAGGACGGTATAATGTGACCCTCACAGATGGAGAATATGTGGGGAAGTGTTCAGCGGGACCCTGGTTGAGATGCTCATCAATTTGAACAGGAGTGATTTCTAGGGCAGGGTCATGCTGAGTCAGAATTAAAGCTAATTTGCAAAATTAGGTTTTTATTAAGTTGTTTAGCACCTTTTGTGATTGGGTATAAACCATCTTACTTGTGAAGGTTACATCTGGCGGTTTTTAGCCATTCATGCAGACTGTAAATGAAATGTTCTGAATCATGATTACCACAGACTCGAGTTTAATTGATTGTTTATCTATGATGTCATTGGTACCCAAGTGAACAATTGGTGTGTGAGCTGAGGGATGGAGGGGAAGACTAGGGAAATATCAGTAATGACTGCGAGTTCTCTGCCAGAAGGATAATATGAGATAATAAAAGGAAGTCCATCAGATCTAGCAATAAAATCCCCAATAATGATGATTTTAGGATGTTTGTCCTCTTTCCACAACACCTTACATCCCTCTATCGTAAACACAACGTTTTAATGAAAGACGCTGATTGTGATATCAGCTGGGGCAGAATCAAATTCAGCCAAGATTATTTAAGCAGTTTCACCTCGGTGGTAGGCCAGAGGGAGACTGTCACTGCATGGGATGGCATTGCTAGCCACAGCAGTACACCACTGTGTAGGCTGGTCAGCGGTTGGAGCAGGAATGCACTCAAAGCCTGGAATCGCAGGAGGGGAATGACTATGGTGTCACTTTCCACTGGACACCGGAGGTGTCACGAGTAATTGCAGCTTAATTTAATTGCACGATAAACCAAGCTGGGATGTTCTGAAGTGAACACCAGTGAACATGCAGTCACTACCCCCATCAGCTCTTCAAATGGGGCAAGAGAGGTTGAGAGTGAAGATTTTTATCCCCATCTGGTATGAATAGTAAAGTAAAATCTTTTTCCCCATCTTGACAATAGATGACTAAAAAAGAGGATAGACATCAGATTTGCTGGGAGTAGTAGTCTTTTTTGTACTCTCAAAGCTGAAGAAAGCTCTGCACTGCCATACTTTTAAAATAACAACAAAATAACAACTAGGCTAAAAACAAACCTAGTTCAGCTACTGGTACTCAAGAGTTGCAAACCTGAGACTAAAGCTTTACACAGATACAAATTTGATTAAAAATGATTAAAAAAAGGCAGGTGAGTAATTATAAACCAGCAATTTACAACTCAAGAGGACACTTAGATTAGCAAAAAGGGGAACTAGCAGTAATTGGGCAGCCAGGAACAAAAGCAACCCACTCCTTAAAAATTACTTGTTCTCGGTACAGAACCCTGTGCAACTCCACACCTGACTTTTGTGTGTGAGGAAAATTCATTCCTTAATTAACATGTTGGAATCTATCAGATAATTGGGATTCACAAAATGAGCACAAAAATGTGCTCTTTAATCCCAGTGGGGTATTGTAGTCTTAATGGTAAAACGTTTTGATCAGTGGTATCAAATGACGATCTGTCAGGACAAACAGACTTTGTTGTATGAGGCTGTGAGGAGATCATTAGTAACCTGCATTGGTGACATTTCCATGCAATGATGTACTTTAAATCCTGACTGAAACTCTATCACTAAATTAATCTTCGCCAGATGATCACATTATTCATTTAAACTAAAAAAGATACTTTGTAAAGAAAAAAAATCTGAAAACCAATATATTTTTGACTCAAACATCTGGATCGTATATTATTGACTGAAACATCTGGATCGTGTGTATGCTGTTAAAGAAATGATTTACAGTTTCTGTAGTATCAATAATTGCAGATGTATAGGAATGGAGTCTAACAGACATGTTGATGATTAAGCTAAAGGAACTGTTGAGGTTTTAAAAGCTGCTCTACTTCTGTGACATCAGTGGAAAGTCACTTGTTAATTGTTTTTCCTCTGATGTTTAAAACCATATTTGTAGATAAATTCATGATGCCATTAGTGCTGAGAGGAATACAAGGCTCAACAGAGCTGTGACTCTTTGTCCACCTGGCTATAGTTCTGATAAGAAACCTGAAGTTGTTCTTGTTTTTAATAGCAGTTATTAAAAGCAAATCAAGACTTTTCTAGGCTAGCTGAAATAATTCTAATTAACGGATTGCACCTTCTTCTCCACTTTATCTTCTTTAAGGTAGAAACTGGGTTTGGGAACTTGGGGACTTTTTGTGACTGACCCTGTTGCACATGAGAATATTTAAATCAAGTGCACAAAATGATGTGCTAATGTTTGCAACACACAATTTACTGCCAATTGTGCTGAAAAACCCCTGTCTCTTTTTTTTTGCCCTTGATATTGAAATGAACTGACTGTGCCTGAGCGCTACTTGCTATTTTGCCCCGTTTACATCTGAAGCTGTAAAGAGCATTAAAGTAAAAGTCATCTATGATGGAATGCTTTACATTACATGACATGTCTGAACAGAAGTGGCAGCCAGTAAATCTCACTTGCTAAGTAACTTCAGCACTAGTTTTCACTGCTTACTTTTATCCACGTTATTTAAACACTTGCTGAGTCATTGGCAGCTCCTGCACAGTCATGCACTTTGTCCTGCACTTGCTGTAAAAGCAGCCTGTGTACGTAGCATTAACATTTCTTTTTTTTTTGTTTCGTGTCCTGAGATGGTGATGATAAATGGCCAGACTGTCAAAACTCACAGCAAGGCACAGTCGTGTAGCATCAGATCTCTGACTGACATAACCATATGAGCATCATTTTTTTTGTTTGCTGCTTACAGTTTTGATCTATTTGATAAACATAAAAAATAAATATATATATCTAAGCATCTTAACTTTATTACAGCTTCAGATTTTCGACCTTTGCCATAGCTGATATATGAAAAGAGACTTTGCTGTTTCTGTGTCAGTGACCTTGCTATTTCCCAGTTTTGTTCCTTTCAAAGGCCACGAGATTCTTCTAAGAAAAAAGAACATTGCACTTAGTTCACATCTATCTAGGTGACTTAAAAATGTAACCAAATGTATTCAGAGAAGAAATGCAGAGAATAAATGAACTTGAAAAGAAGGGAATAAAAAGCCATATGAGTGTCTTATATTTAAAATGAATGCAGCCACATCTGATGAAACAGTTTTTCTTCCCAGAGCACTGACTAATGAACTGCAGATCAGGACACTGTAGAGACAGTTTCATTAATCTCCGACTTTACCCAAGGTTTATGGAATGGTGCTTAATAAAGCCTCACACATACAAAATGTTCTTTGCTATAACTGGTAATGATTATAGGATATTAATGTCTTCTGAAACTAATGAATCTGCAGCACACACATGACCTCTTTTGGCACCGAGTTGCATTACAGTGATAACTCCCTGCAAGCTGGACTTTCACATTTCTCCTTGCTGGGATCCATCTTTTACTTATTTTCACCCCGACGCCATGCATATTCCCACCCTATATCTCCTCCTGCCACCCCCTCCCTTTCACCCTCCTTCTATCTTTCTCACAGGGCTACGTTCACACCTCCTGCTCTATCACGCACCTCCCCGTTTTCCCTTACTGCCTGCGACATCAAGTGCAGTAGGAGAATTGAAGGATCCAATGAGTAAAGCTCTGTCTCTGCTGTCAGACCTCAGTCACAGTCTCTACCCCTGTCTGGCGCAGAGGTATACACACATGGTAAATTAATCCCTGTGCCCTGTCTGCCGCACATTGCGCTCATGTCAAAAGTAGTACGCTGTTTGGAGAGTGGGGTGACATTTTCGAAAGACAGACACACTGTGGGAAGCCATTACACTCAGAAACAACACATAGCGAAGAAGCGGTGGAGAGCAGCAGGCCTAATGAATGGCGAGACTTAGAGAAGAGGAAAAAGGATAAAACAGGCAAGCTAATGAAGGGTAAACGAAGGGACACAAATAAAGCAGCTAATGAGACAGATGCATCAACCTGCTGTGACCTTTTCCTCTTTATCTAATCATGCATGCCTTATTATGGTCTTTTTATTCACTGTTTACCATTAATATTAGTTGTTACTGTCTCTTAGGCCCCCATGCAGCACTCACACAGATTACAACCTCAAATCAAACCCATTTGTTTCGCTAACTCCCATTTGTTTCACTTAGTCTTTCATCTATTGATTGCATTCATCTCTGCTCAAACATTGCTACTGTGCAGCGGCGAGGATCTGTTTTTATGCGCTTAGCAGATGAAGATATGTCTTTTTTTTAAAAAAATAAATAAAAAAGCAAGTTCAATGCATATCATGAGAAGAGAAAGGTTACTAAAGGTGAGGCAGGTGACTCATTCAGGTAAAATAAGCTCAAAAAATAACAAGCACGTGCGCCGAGGGTCAGCTCCAGTCCAGCTTGAGATCTTGCGGCAGCTGAGTTTTCAATACAGGTTAGGCAGCAGGGCTATATGCCAGCATTTCTTGCTGTTGCCATGCTGGTGAGATCAGAGGAAGCAAATGCCCTTTTCATTTGCCAGGTGGCAGAAAACACTTTCTTTCTTTCATTCTTTTTTTTTTTTTTTTTACTCTTGAATGCCACCACTATTTGAATCGACCTCTAAATGTGCCTTTGAATGGGAATGTAACATTACATTTCAAGCGTAACACACAAACACAAAAGAACATCATTTTACTTATGCATGCTTCTGCTTGTGAATCTGCAAAAGCGAGTGGAATCCACAGCTTTTTGCCTTACTGATCTGTGGAGCCTTCACCAGATGTTGCACCACAGCTGGGTCTGCGCTATCAGGTGCTTCAAATTGACCATACTTGATTTAATTGCTTGGTTACTTTGTTATCTTCATCCAAATGTAGTTTCTGAAATCATTTTACAAGCTAACTAAATCAAGCAGCCATATGCCTTGGTGTGTTTTCACCAGCTTAGAATGAATGGAGCTCAAACAACAACAACTGCTGCTCTTCCCCCTTGAGAACCTGGGATGAGGCTGGGAACACGTTGCTGTTTTTACAGCATAATGCTACCCCGATTCAAGATGGAAGGGCTTAACCAAATGACTAATAGCAATTTTACACAGAAGCATACTTATTTGTGTCAGGAAATACATAAATGCTGAAATGAAATGGATTGGAGAAACATCTTTTTACTGTGCTGTGTGCAAAGGTTCTCAAAGAAAACAAGTCCCATGACAACCAGATGAACGATATATGTTGGAAAATGGATTAATATACCAGGCTATTTCATCTTTAAAATAATCTCTGTTCTTTTCCAGTTTATATCTCAAGACCAGCGGCTGTTCAGAGATATATATATATATATATATATATATATATATATATATATATATATATATATATATATATATATATATATATTTGTTATTTAGACCTTTGACTACAATGGGTTATTTGTGAAAGAAGAAGTATAAGTATTCAACAGAGCATTGATGCAGTGCAAGGCCATTTGTATGTGACATATTTAAGCACATCTTTACATGGCTTTATTGTTTTTTTTATTTTCCTTTCTCTTACATCTCACCTGGGAATTACTAGTTCTACAGAACCCTGCTAATAAAGGAAATGGTCTGCACAGCATACACCGTGAAGCTTTAAAATGGGATACGTGATTAAAGAAGAATTTAACAGTTCAAAACACAGCTCTGTCATCAAACTAGATGCAAATATTTCTTGAAATTATTAGTCTGTGAAGAAAGAAAAAAAGAGGGTTACTGGAAGAGGGAAAATCCCCATGCTACAAAACAACCAGCATACTTTGTGACCATTTTATTTCAATTCTATTCCTCAGGATGATGTTATTGAATAAGATTGACTCTGGCTTTTCTGTATGCGTGCCAACAAAAAGACAAGAAAGTACAGTCTGTTGCTTGAAAGAGTACCCTGGAGTAAAATGATTAGGGAGATCTCAGTACAGATGGAAGTAACACACTTTATATACATATACTTCTCATTTGAGATTTGCAGAGGGCTGACGCTAGACAAAATGCCAATATATCAAATCTGCTTACGTGCCAGATGCCGATTAGTGTACTTTAGCGTTGAATGTGCAGAGTGCTGTAAGTTGAGAAAACAACAGTGTTTAGTTTAAAAGTTTGGAGGAAAGAGACGAGACTAGAAGGATCACAGATCAAACCAATTGCCTGCAGTGAGAGGAGAAAGCAGAGAAGGAGGTAACAGAGCAGGAGAAGAGTTTGATAGGGAGAGTTAAAGAGTAGTGCTCTGATATGCAGCCTACGGGACTCTCAGGTGTAAGAGAGGAAAGGACAACTGTCTATTTTCCAATCTCATTCCTGTTGAAACCCATCTCTCCATTCCATCCAAACTATTTAGGCGGGCGTGTGTGTCTGCGCACGCGCGCGTGTGTGTGTGTGTGTGTGATGGTATCTTCCAGCTTGCCTGGAGACATGGCACTGTGTTTCACAGCTAGATCAGCAGTAACAACCACTTCCACTACCAGAGCTGTCACATGCTGCTGCTAACAAAGCTACAGCTCCCACTGCTAACACAGGTCACATTTAACAAGGATAACAGCATGGATTGTTCCCATACTGTGCCTAATGCTTTTTTCACATCAAAACTCTATATCTAATTCCAAATAAATGATGTCCACGTGTGACTAGATAATGTTTGTGTGTAACATGTTTGTGCGTTTTTGCTTTCAAATTAAAACACTTTTGTGTGGCACCTTTCATTGGCAGTGTTTCAGCCTTTCACTGATAAATAAAGGAATCTCTGTCTGTGTGTCTGGGCAGCTGTTTCTGTCTTTTATTTACAACCATACATTTGATCTGCTTCACTTTATTGGTCCATTGCACAGTAGTTGGTTTGTTTTGACCTATTCCTAGGCTTCTGCTAATGTTACATGACTGCTATGTCACTTTGCAGATAAATCGACCCTGCCAATTACAATGGGGCTATGTAGAGGTGGTGGCAGAATAAGTGCCCCGGAGATTGGGATTTCTGACTTTTGTGCATGGTCCCATCATTTGTTGTTACAATTTTTATGCTTTCATTACTATCGAGTTTCAATTCTTGGTCTTTAAGTTTGGCTGGAAAGTTTAGCTTGTTTTAAAAGTTCAATGTTAACCGAATGTTAGACCCTGTGTTTACAGGGTGATGAGCCATACCTCTACAATATGCCCAAAAAATACAAATTTTACAGCCGTTAAATAAGTTATGCTGACCAATGAAGTGATTAAATATATTGCAACGAGACCACAGACTGTTGATTTTTTGTGTACTCCCATTTTGAATGACTGAGGTAGCATTTTGGCCAATGCCATTGAGTTTAAAAAAAGAAATGTCACTAAAGACATGACTGAGATAATTTCTGCTGTAAGCACTTGTCGATCACAGGCTGCTAAAACATACCCAGAGTTATCTAGTCAAGCTGCAGTGTCCGAAAAAGAGCTCATTCCCCATTGATTTCTGTATTAAAATGCTATTAAAACATAGTTTAAACCAGCTGCCTTGTCTGCAGACATGTTCTTCATAGTCATAGTCATAGTTCTTCTTTTTTCTAAACACAATGATTTTATTCTTAATGAGACTGTAAATTAAAATATAAACATCACACTTTATTTGATAATACATTCTCTCATTCACAAGGTGTTTACTGGGGTCATTCATCAAGGAGCAGGAGAGTAATTTTCTCATGGACCCGTTTACAGTCTGACTTCTTTTAGCAACCAAAGCAGTCACCATCATCTGGTCGCTGGAAGGAATGCAGGTTTGATAAACTTCCACACAGGCTTCTCTTTCTTTCAGAAGCACTGCCCATCAGGCCATGAGTGCCACGGGGCTGTAGGTGCACTGCTGGAACCAAAGAAAGCACAGTGTTGAGGTTGACGCCATTTGGATGAGCAGCCATCATGCTTTCTATCCCTCTTCTGTGACCACACGCATTACGGTGCGGTTCAGATCGGCTTTTATGCTTGATGCGTGGCCTCACAGATGATGTCACACTCCTCTGCGACCTCATCACAATGTTACCAGTTCAGATAACATGTTATCTACCAACCAGACATCTAAAAGCAAACATGAAACGATCTTTAGTCAAAGACCTAAGAGCTTAACCACTGATTGTGACACCTGCCTCTGCTGAAGATAACACGCCCAGCATTGCACTAGTTTGCGGAAGAAAGGATCAAACTCTGGAACTTATCAAATACATCTGGGCTCAGTTAGAAATGATTAGCAGTGATTTGTATTCAATTTGAAGCAAAAGTGAAATTATTTTAGTTTGCTGCATGTACTTATGGTTCTAAGTCCCCATTTTTGAGGTAATCCTTAACTGGCTGAAAATTAAACAGGGAATTGACATCCATTATGTGGAAAGAAGTGGTCTTAACCAGCTCAGAGTCTCTATGAAAATATCCATTATGGTGTAAAAACAACAACTAAAAATGCAATTAGTCTTGTGCTGAGGTGGGGAGCAACAAATACCCCTTAATGCTTTGATGCATTTTAAATAAATCAACACAAATACTTCTGCACTCTTAACGGATTCAACACTTCACTCTCTGCTATATATCGCTTTTTGGTTTCCCTGCAGTTAATATAAGCAGCAGAGAGACAGATGAAATACTGTTTTTTTATTTATTTATTTATTTATCTCGCCACCAGTGGAGAGAGAAAATAAAGAAAAGAAAGATGAAGAAAAACAAGGAGAAGAGAGATAGAAAGGACACAGGTAGATAGTGTAGAGATAGAGAGATAGAGAGAAGGATGTGCAAGCTCATCCCAAGGGAGGTGCTGGCCTTAATTATGCTAGTGTGGCTCATCACTCTCCTGGCTGCCCTATGGCCTCCACGTCCTTTCTCCTTGTGGACTGAGAATTATGCATCGCAGCAGTGTTTGTCTATAGAGCTAGTCTGACAGATTAACAGCTAAACACCCACAGTTCACACCAGGAGTCCATAGGGATCCTGCTGCCAGGGGAACAGTGGCCAGACAAACAGACAGACAGAAGTGCAGAGAAAAAGAAGAAGAAGGGAAGATTTGGAAGAAGGCATTTGGTTTCTTATTCTCCAAAGCACAGAGAGGACTATACCTGCTTAGTTATTTCTGTCTGAAATCTTGGAGCCCCAAAGGCTGAAAGGAGTTTTGAATGCAAAGGGAGAAAAAAGAAAGGAAACGGAGAGATGAGGAAATCGAGTATAATGGGGATAGATGGGGTAATGTAAAGTGGTGAGGCGAAGGGAGGTGAGGAGAAGCAAGCAAGTCATGCAGGGACTCACTAATTGGAACAACAGCAGCAGTACTCTATTCCTAAGTGACTAATTCTACACTAGGAAGTATTGTTAGTGACATCTTCCAGTCGGTGTAGTGCTTTCCAGCTACGAATGTTAGGAATGGTGACAAAAACCCAGGAGGAGAGGCATTTCATTACTTTATAATGGCTCAATAGAATGTGCACTCAGTGGAAAAGGGGAATGTAGATTTTGTAAATGAAAAAGTAAAAAAAAAAACCCACACGCACAAAAAAGCAGTTTAGTTACATGTGAACATAAAAACGCTCCAGTCTTCTTGATTATGTATCAAAAGGAAGAAAGTAATTGGGTTTGCAAATGTGAGAGCATCTCCGGTTTTAAGACCCAGTCTATTTTTGTCAAGACATTTTTGTATTTTTAGAAAAGCAACATAAGGCAAGGAGAGGCAACTTGAAAGAATCGTGTAGAATGAAAAAAAGGAGCGTGAAATAAAATCGCTAATATCACATCATGTAAAGTGTCTTATAAATAAATACCTAAAAGACACAAGAGCTAAAGTGCCATTTGATCAGGAGGCCCCTCATGTCCCAGCTCTCATATCGCAATATTGCCCGACGAGGGCGCAGAAAGTGCGTGGCATCGGCTCAGCTTGAAATGGCTGTGTTGCGTAGCTGTGGCACACAAAGGCTCCAGAGTGGCCAAGGAGTAAAATTAAATGCAGTTTATGTTTCCCTTCCTATAATACGGGCACTCCGGCGAGCTGCGAGCATAGACGCAAAGTTCTCTCACATCTATTCATTGCCTTCCTGTTTTGATCAGTATGACAGACAAATGCAAAGTGGCTGCAATGTGAGGAGATGCTATTCTGAGGGCTGGCTTCCTTCTCCACTTAACTCTGGTGACAGAGATATTATACAGTTTTTATCTCTGTGTACAGTGTGCAGGGGGCCAGCTACACCTGTACTCTTGACAAAGGCCAGCTTTTCAGTAGGAGACAATGGTGTCAGCCTGAAGGAGTTCTGTTGTAATTGAGTATTAATGAAGGTGGTGAGGGGTGTGTGTGTTGGGGGGTACCTAATGTCTGATCTGTTAGCAGTGGCAGGCCCTCTGTGGTGCAGGCAGCTAGCGTCTCTGTGTTTTAGAGGATTTGGTTATCTATTATGTATGAAGGATTAGTCTCCTTCTGCTCCTTCCACCGGTGGGATATCAGCTCCTCGATAGCCTTGACTGCCAGGCTCCACACTTGTTTGCAGATTTAGAGGCCCCACTGCTGCAACACCTCCACCCTTGGAGTCCTGTTTAACCTTGAAGACGGAGAGCCAGAAGTCCTGCTAATTCATCTAATCAAATCCTGCTTATCGAATCCTGCTGGGAGACACCAGCTCGCGAGTCTTGGATATGTAACTGGTGGCTCAGGTGGTCTGGGACGGCGCGGGGTTAAGCAGTCGGTGCCAGTGTGAAACACAAGCACACAAACACAGATATTGCACACACACCGATTCCTGTATATATGCATATACCTTTATACTTATAGGTATATATAGATACACTATGGGGGCACGGGGTTCAGCTGTTCCCCGACAGCTTAGAATTGGCTTGTTTCATATGCATATAAATATTAATAAAAGATCCTCGATGGGCCGTAGTCCGGCTATGCTCCTGTAATCTCTTACAATTGAAAGCCAAGGCTCATGAGATGGGAAGGAGAGGAGGCAGAGGAAGAGAAGGGAGAGAGAGAGACAGGAAAAGTGAAAGAAAGAGGGGGTATAAAAGGCCTTTGTGATTTATCATTCTGAAAATGTCTCAGATGTGGAGAAGGTCTGTAATCCATCAAAATCTCTTTTCTTATTAAATTCTTCAGGATACACTTTCCACTCCCTAAATGTGGTTCACTGTCCCTTTTGATTTGATGCATAAATAGATAAAAGACCAAGAACTAAGTGAAACATCCATACCTTGGGAGACAAAAGAAGGCTTTATGAAATTTCATTTATGCTCTATGCAAACTACAGCAACAACGCTTTTCGTCACAATTAATGCAAACGTAGTGCGGAGGGTAGAAATAAAATGTTAAAATACTACACGTCAGTGCAGAGAGTGGTTTTTTTTTTCATGTAAAATCAGTGAATATTACATAGTTCTTAGTCTTTTTTTGTCTGCATATCTGGGGAAGTCACAGAGAAAAAAAAACAGAGTATTTAACTAAATGCTATTCATGGAACACTTTCTAAAGAGCGAACAAGATCTGAATAGACAGACCGCGCGCTTAAAGTGGTGTGTTCTCTTGATTCAGTTTGAAGTTACAGTATGTAATAGCTGTTGTATCAAGTTGATTTTTATCAAGGATCTGAGCACCAGGCAGAATTACCGGCTCTGTGTAATGCTTTAACAGATCATAATATGACCCGTGTGATTCCTGTTTGAAATTTCAGCATGTGCCATGTTCTCTTACAGCTCTCTTCTTTCACTTCATTTTCTGAGATGTTTGACTTTGAAAGAAGCAATCATGACACTTTTCCAGTGCGAAGCTGTGGCTGTGCCAGTGAAAAATTATTAGTGGGCTTTGTGCTGTGGTTACTTAATACCCCCCCTGCGTCGGATTTGAAAATCTCTGATTCTGGCAACTCTTAGCCAGAATAAATAATGTGGCAGACAACAATACTGATCCACGACAGATCAGATTTTTCCTTTGCATGTCCTTGTCATCTAGTGCACCGATTCTACCGTGGTGAAAAGGACATTATCCCTTGCCGGCTTCCCACCACTGCCAATTGAGCTGGTTGTAGGGCACACAATGACAACGCGGCTGGAAAACGGAAAAATGCATTTAAAGGTTTTGAGGTCAGATTTTCTGACTTTTTCTAATACGTGAACAGAAATGACCTTATTATCCCAGCCCTCGCACGTCGCGCATTTTTCGGAGCGAAGCCCACACTAAATTAAAAATTTTTATTCATCGTGTCCATTTGAAACGACAGGGTAGGAAGAAAGATTTTTTTGAGTATTTCACAATCAGCCAAATTCATAATTAAACGTGTTAGGTTAGGTAAGGTAAAACAAGGTTTTAATAATGCAGAGGATGATAACAGAGAGAACGCGTGTCTAACCTTTGTCATTTCTCACTTTCAGTTTAGCGTCCTCAATAGTTATTATCTGTCTCTCCTTGTAACAAACCTATTTGGAGTAAAATACAATTTAAGCTGTAATTATGGAAAGGGAAAGAGAAAGAAACAAAAGACACAAAGGCAGAATAAAAGACACAAAGAAGGAAAGTGCATGGGTACTGGCCACCACCAGTGACTTTCTAATGAGGCAGTAGTTGCCATGGAGACAAGGCTTTATGAGACTCTACCAAAGAAGAGGCCTTGCCCTGTACCACGGTCTGTTTGTGTGTCTGTATGTGTGTCCTTAGTGCAGACACAGCGAGCCTGCCTTCCTGCGTCTGCAGATAGGCTCGGATTCTATGAATTCTGCCCTTTCTTTGAGGGTTGGAGACGGGGCTGAGGCATTCCCCGTCTCTCTCGCTGCATATGGCCCCGAGACGACGCTCCACGGGGGTCTACTTGTTTAATTACAGTCCTAGCCCCGACCCTGGCTTCCTGACTAGCTTGAATTGACCAACCAAGTGGACCACAAGCCGTAGCCTCTGGCTCTGTGTGTTGTCCTTAATGCCACAGTATTGAGTGGAAAATCAGGCAGGGGACTTCTCCGCCTAATGCTTCCCGATAGTTGAAAATTCAATAACTGAGCGGCCTTGCCGAGATTTACCCTTGTGGGGGGAAAGTAAATGGACAGAAAAATACATGAATAAAATGCAAAGTAGAGAGCAGCGAAACAGAGATGATAGAGAAACACAATGCCAGACAGGGTATCCTGTGTCACTTTATGACTCAGCCATCTCTCACACGCTATCCAACCCTCACCCACATGCACTGACACACACACACACACACACACACACACACACACACACACACACACACACACACTGCAATTTCTTTAGTTGTCTTTATTCGTTAAATATTGAATTAGAATGTGCTCAGTCTGTGCGTATATTCATGTTAGCATATCGCTTCATATGTGGGTGTGGAATGTAAAGCTGTACACACTCTCTCTCACACACACACACACACACACACACACACACAGAGGAGTATTGATGAGGATATAATTATCCCTCCGTACTTTTATCATCCACTAAGTGCCTACTTGACACACAAAGGGCCTCAAGCTTGGAAACCCCAATGTTTTGTCTCACTGTACTTTAAGGAGAGAAGCAAAGTTAAGCGCCAGTCTCTCCAAATACAGCATGGTGTCAAGGATTGTTTACATCCAAGATTTGTTATTCGAAGGATTAAAAGAAGAGAATTGCAGGTGGGGATTGAGCAGCACTCATTCAGGCTGAGATTTGTTTACTAGCTCAAAAATGGAGTTTAGCTGGACTAAAATGTTTTCTACTCACTGACTGAGAAAATTCATATGGATCCAACCAGGGCATGCTGAGAGGATGATAAAAACGGTGAACGCATGACTTGTAGAAATATAAAGCCAATAAACACTTTGGCCATTCTGAAAAAAAATAATGGGTTGATGTTATTTCTACAGCCTGTTACCTAACAAATAATGAAAGAGTCACAAAATGCATTGTATTGTTTTGTAAAACACAGCATGGCTTTTAAAAATTGAATTCGAAATGAATGTTTTTAATCTTGTTTGTTTTGTCAGGCCATTGTAATTAAGCTGTTCAGACAAAAACTAAAGGAATACCAAGTGCAGGAGAGATTCGCACCATAACATAATTTTCATGGCAAACACTAGTCTTACCCTTAACCCCAACCATACGCCCATGTCATAACCATAACCCTTGACTTGGTAGCTTCATTTATCCATCTGGGCCATATGCGGATCCAAGGAGGCTACCATTTGCTAGGCCTGTGCCATCATGTACAGTAGTGATGGCCAGATCACACACACACTCTATCTATCTATCTATCTATCTATCTATCTATCTATCTATCTATCTATCTATCTATCTAACTGGTGAAGTGTTTCTGAACAATTTACCCTTGAATAAAATACAGATGGGCCAGGTGTGCAGAGACGTTTGGAAAATCTACAGTATATACAGTGCAGCAGGTGGAAGCAATTGTTTAGCTCCCCCCTCTCCCCCCAAAGATGTCTCTGCTCTCCGTACCAAAATCCTTCGGAAAACATGTGGGTGCCTGCTCCTTGATATTTTGCTGGTGTCTCTGTCTAGCTGTGTGACAGGCTTCTTATTCAAAATAACTGCTGCTGGCTCTGTTATAAGAGCGAGAAGATTGGCATGTCATACAGGGGGTTCACAAACAAGTCATCTTTGAAATCCTGCAGACAAGCACTCATCAATTAGCCTGGTCTTAGATGATAACATAGCTGTTTTCGCTAGATGTTACATCACACTCCATTTAATTTACTAGAGACACACGCACACACACACACACACACACACGAGCGTGCACACAATGTCTCTGTGGAAACAGTATAATGAAGCAACATGGATTTCTCCTGTCAGTGTGTTGTATTATTTTAGGTATTACCAGCCTGTATCTTTAAATATTAAACCCAAGTCAGACATATGTACACATGTACTAAGCTTTACAGAGGAGCAATAATTTATAGCCCTCACTCTGCGTGCACTTAGTGAGTTTCTTGGCCATTAGGAGAACATGCCCTTCTGAAGAGCAGAATAAGGATGTGCAATTCTAACTCACGGTGTTAGAGCAGGTTATGAATTTTACCCTAACGGGAAAAGGTGATGTCTGCTCGTATGAGACTGAAGATCAAATTCCTCCAAACCATATAGGCATGTGAAGGGAATACTGAGATGGGCTCTGAGGCATTTCTTCCCCCTCTGCACTCCACACTGGATTGTGGGATGCTCCTGTTTCTTTACACCAACAGATCCATCTGACATGACAGACCTTAACCCCTTAGGGCCCACTTAACTCACAGCCACATTAATTGAATCTGGCCCTTGTGAAAGCACCAGAGAAACCCTATACCATGAAATCCAGCAGGATATAGAAAGCAGCATATTTGGAAACAGAGAGAATACATGTCACCGGCTAGAGACTTGATGTGTTTTGAAGCCAATTAAACAGAGGACTGTGATGTGTGTTCCTCAGATCATTAGGTTGAATCAGTTGAGATTTATCTGAAAACACAGCTTTATGGAACAATTTTCACAGCTACCTAGTTACATCTCATTGCATCTACTCCTGCTGTCTGTCTGTCTCCCCCCTCCTCTCTCGCTTGCAACTGCAGGTAATGGGGAGGTATTCTGAGCATATTTCTTATATTAGTGTTCCTTCTGGGATCTCCATGGAGATAAAGTTGACCTCTTGGTATGTAATCATCCTCCTCCACTTCGCAGGTGAGGGGAGGTAGGGGCAAGGATCTCGCAGAACATGTCGAGCGCATGTAAGCTGAGACCCACACTCGCACACACACACAGAGCCAGGAAAAGACACAAACAAGGCAAACACAAAACCCTCTGCAAACACATCCCTTCCGTTCACCTCAATATAACCCTTGTGTTTACTCCCAAGAACAACATTTTCAGTCTGTCTCACTCTGTCTGAAGATTAATTCACTGGATGGAGGCTGATAATACAGACCTACAGAAATCTGGGACTCCTCCTTTTACAAATGTCAGATAAAGTCATCATCATCATTTTATTACACAAAGCCGATTACTCCTCCAGCCAAGCGCGTGTGGGGATAAAAGTGGGGATCGGGTGGAGAGCCCTGACACAAATTGGATTTCCACTCTCCTATATCCTTAAATGTAGATTTATCCATTAACACACCAATATCTTTAGCTAGTTGCGAAACGGGGATTTATTCAAATGAATAGAAATCGTGCTGTATATTAGAAAAAATGTATAATTTACTTTCCAAGGCTTTATTGAATTTGAGAAGAAAAAAATGCAAATGACTGTAAATGTGCAAAAGAAACTCAATGTAATTTTGTCACAATCTACTATATATATACATGGAAATCCAGCTAAAGGTCTAATTAAGCTGGAAGGATTACAGGTGCTATAAGATCCATGCTCTCAGGTATAAGCATTTAATAGGCCATGACTGTTTTTTAAACACTTTTTCTGCATCATGCGCCAAATTAATCAGAGGTCCTCTTCTGTGTGTGTGTGCTTGTGTGTTGCACGAGTTTCATGTTTCTGCTGTACTTGAAATACATTTAAGTATGTTGTATGTATGTATGATTGCCCGCAGATGGGTTTATTCCCACATCTCCGTGAGAGTGTGCATGTTTTCAGGGTCAGAGTTTGATTTTCTCCCTGGCTGGTTGCTGTTGGCAGGATTAGCGACAGGACAAGATGTTCAGTAAAAGCCCCCAGTTAGCGACGCCAAACATTGCATAATGCTCCATTTAGCACAGCACAAATTTGAGGATTTACTCTCAGACCTCTGACCTATCTGTGGGCCCTTTTTTGGATGGATCAACCTACAATGCATTTTAGCAGATGGATGATGTGTGTGGTGATTTTCCTTGAATTAGTGGCTAAAATATGTTTTCGTTTGCCTGTTGTGTGTCTGTTTGCATCACATTTGACAAGCCAGCGGCTTCTCGCTCTCGCTTGTAAATTCTGACAACTGCTACGTGGAGTCGGTTTTTGTGTGCTTTGCTCAGACGCGCCCGAGTTCCTTTATGCACTCCAACCTCTCCTATCTTTGAGGAACATATATCATTCATCATTAAACACCAATCAGAGATGTGTGAGGAGTGAAGCTTTTCACTCTAAACCAGCTGATAGCGGAAGCTGATGTCTAACTTTTCCTCCCCGTCTCTGCCGAGCTGTGCAAAGTGATAGCAAGAGGTAAAGAGTCTAGTTGAGCAATAATTCAAAAGTGTAACCTCGGGCTATCTGAGGATTGTACAAACACTAAGGCTCTGTAAAGTCAACACTGAGGTATGTCAGAGGAAAAGGTGATCTTATTTCCTGGCTGTGGATCTGTATTTCATACATAAATAGGCACACTAAAGATACTTTGGAGATGTAGGAACTGGCTTTTTTTCTGTGTCTAAAGGGAACTATTATCCTGGGCTTTCGATTCCCTCTTCATTTTGCGCTTACTGTACATCTTTGCGCCTTGTCCTTTCCTCACTTGTGGTACTTTCATCTGTTTCCTCATCCTTTTGCTTTGCCCCCTTTCTGTCTTTCTCAGAACTGCATTCCTGTTTATCACTTCTGTTACCCGCCCTGCCAAATTCCTTTCTTTACACTTTATTCTATCCCTGGGCACCTGGCTCTTTCTCTCTCTCTCTCCTCCACTGCTGTGTTTCTATACCTTTCTCTCTCTCTTTCTTTCTTTCTCTGCACCCCCCCCCCCTTTCTTTTTCCTTGAGATGACTCCAAGTCATCTTCACATAGAACTACTCTCATCTCCTCTCTCCATCCCGACCATCTCTTTATTGACTTCTACTTGTCCTCCCATCCATCCTTTCCATCTCTCCAGGCTTTTAGAGTGAATGATACAGATAGATGCTCTCTGCACCCTTTCTTAAAGCTCTCACACACAATCAACAGCTCCTGTACTCAGTAGTCTACCTCTCATCTCCCTCCCTCTCTGTCTTTTGTGCACACAGACACACACACATGCACACACACACAGACACACACACACACACACACACACACACACACACACACACACAAACACTGCAGGTCTCTTTACACCTGGACTGTCTTGGATTGGAGAAGTGCAGGTTGATACAATGGGGGCAGCAAAACACTTCACTTGTTTTCATGAGCATTTGCCATAGGGAACAGAGTTCTTATCTCCATTCCCTTGATAAAAAAATATATTTGAGGTCATTCTGAACTAAAGTGCATGTTCCTACTATGTCTTTGCCACTGATCATGATTTTGGCTATACTATAAATGCCTTTTTTATGTATTGTTGTCTTTTGTTTTACTTTTACTTTTTTGCCTCTTAAACCAACCATTATGTTTTTTTATTTATCATCTTTTATTTTCCTTATGCTTAAAAAAATCAAATTCACTTCGGTCATCTTTTGGTTTTTAGTGTGCTTCATGAAAGCATCTACCTTGACTTGACATATGTTTAATATAAGTAAGAACAGCAGTCCCATACTGTGTAAATAGTGGGCTACAAGAAAACTCTTGTAGCTTAGGTAAAAATACATTAAAAAAATGAACAGAAAATAGTACTTTTGCACATTGTTATGCAGCAGAGTAGCTACTGTCAGTGTTTTAAGCTGATATGTACATTAGATTATTACTTCTGATCCGCTCTGCATATGTAAACAGCATTACATGTTTATCATTAACAAATATATAAAAATGGTGGTTTTCATCACTGTTAATGTTTATTTTAAGTTTTTATCTTGATTTTAATCTGATGCATCTCCTCATCAGGATGATTTTCCAGCATAAAATCTGGGATAAAAAGCCTAGCACATGAGTAACAGCCATTCTTGTTGGCCCTGGTTGCACCGCAGAGCCAGCCGTGCAGGGTGGCTCATTCCTCGGCAAGAGGACCGTTCGGTTTCCCCATTTTTTTTGACAGCCGAATTTCTCAGAGTTTCTCTGCTATTTGCAGGCGGGGTAGAGTTCAAGAAATTACAGAATGCTTTCCTCAAGACAGAGGGTAAAATGTGCAGGAATATGGGTTCAGACAGGTGTAGGTGCTTGAAGTGTAACAATGCTGCAATCTTTGTGAAGGAATAGCAGGGGGAGAAAGACAAAACACACAACACACACATATTAAGACTAACAGCAGGTTCAGACTGAAGGTACACAAAACCTTCAGTTTCCACATCATTATAACCCACAGGTCCAGTGAACCTGAACACATCGTAAGTAATGTAAATGTGGGTAGGTTTTGGGTTAAATGACTATGGTCAGAAACCTGTGAAATCCTACCCCAATCAATGTTGAAATGAACCAATGTTTGGCCAATATATGTGTCATCCCTACAAGCCACTCATTATGTTTTGTAAGTTTTTTCATAGACGTTTTATATTAAGTCTTTTAAATTTTACGAATCTAAGAATCCGTTCTTTCTAAGATGAGTTAAAATGTAAACAGTGGTTTAAAACATAACAACTCTAGCTAGTCCACATCAGAAAACACAGTGGCATCACTGAGAGTTAAAAATTGTCTAAATTCTTTCATCTTTAATAAATTGATCAGTGTGGCTGCTTTACCAGGTGTAACAATTAAGTTTGACATCCAGGCATCCATGAAAAAAGGGTCTATGAAGTTTAACACAGTTAGACGTTAGCAGGAAGTTAGCTTGCTAGCTTCCATAAAGATAATACACCATGTTCTTACTGAGCTCTGCCATCATTTGAGACATAAATGAAGACAGAAAACTAAACAGTAGGGTTACTGAAGTTGGGCTAGTTGGCGTTTAATTGTGTGTTATCTATGTTTAGCATATTATAAACACATTACCACAGTGAAGGAGGATGAACGCTGAGATATTTCCCCTCATTAAAGGTTAATGTGAGAGTCCCAGATGGGCAGAGACAAATGCAATCACAGGAATTGCAGGAAAAAGATGTTGAAAACAGACCAAACTTGAGTCAGAAGAGCATCTGAGAGAATCCATCCCCAGCATGACGTTACTCATTTATATACTGTTACATGGTTTGGTTGAGTGCAATGAAAAGCTCCTGATCCTCAGCTTCATGTACCTTTCAAATCTTTGTTAGCCTCAGAGTGATTCTTTTCTGACCAGCTCAAATATTTAGTGTCTGGCAAGCAGTGAGCCTATGGGCTGTGGATGTGCTGTAAAAGCCCGTGAGGTTTTAACCCTCTCCAGGCAGACGTTGCAGATTTGCAACAGTTAAGAACTAACAACCTGATTACCCCACATACATATTTTATGAGTTTTTTTTACTCAGAAGTACCACTGTAGGACTTGGTTGTGCATTAGCAACAAAAAACTTAATTTGGGCCCGAGAGGGTTAAAACTGAGCTTTAAAACATGCAGCAGATGAACAGTGCAAATAAAAAACTAGAGAGGCCGACTGTGACTGTTTTTAGGGGCTTGCTGAGACTGAATAGAACAAAATACAAAGCATTACAACAAATTAAAAAGACAACCGCCTTAATGAAGGTTGTAGGAGTTTGGACCGAGAAGCAGGGTTTATACGTCATCACTTAACAGCCAGGGAAGTTTATATAGGTATTGCCAATTCTGTTGTGGAAAATGCATGAGACACTGGACTAGATAGTATGGGAAATTTCACGGAAAATTGCATATAGGATACCCTCAATTTTTGGCCATCTTGTCCTTGTTACAAAAGGATGCCAGCTTTCTGAGTATCATGTTAGGCACTTTGAAAAAAAAATGTTTCTGCTTGTGCTGTTCCAAAACAAAAGACAAAAAAACAAATCTATAGCCATATGTCTTTCCTGTCAACGCTACAGCTTCCAAACAATGTTCATGATTAGGTCACAGATTTATTAAGCATCACTTACTTGATTGCTGTGATTGGTAGAACACAGAACAACATCAGTAAGTACTCTCACATGTCTTTGCCTGTTTGTGTGAAAGACAGACAAAGACATAATCCATCTAAGCTGATTTTTCTTTTAACCTCATCATTGTGACTTTTACAAAAAAGCCACTGGGGTGCTTGCTCAGGCATGAGACCGACACAATAAATTTCCAGATGATTAATGGAAACAAAAGGGTCTTCATATACTTTTCATATTCTTTTTACTTGTCCTTTATCCGACTGCTCTCTTCAGGGCTTGCCTTATTGGATCATCTGCCTCCACCTCACCCTATCCTTAGCATCCTCTGCTGTCACACCAACCCTCTGCGTGACATCCACCAATCTCTTCAGTGGTCATCGTCTTTCTTCTCTCCTCGCTGGCAGCTCCATCTTCAGCATCTTCTGTCCAGCATATCCACTGTCCCTCCTCTGCACATGTCCAAACTGTCTCAGCCTCGCCTCTCTTACTTTCCCTCCATGAGTATGAAGACAACTGTATAGTCATAGGTAATAGTTCTTTCATTTCAAGCATGTCTCATTTAAAAGAAACAACAATTTTACAAGCACGTACCATATGGCAACATACACCTTATATCAACAGAACAACAACATAATTACCTCTTTATATAAGAGTGTTGTTCATTCAGTCATCCCTGAAAAACAAGAATACTTACAGACACACTAAATTCTTTAGGTTTTTTTCCTTAGTGCATTGTGAAATATATGGTGTTGTTCGTAATTGCATTGTATCATACATATAATTAGACTGTGTCCAAAAAATGCATTAAAAATAGATGTTTTTTCCCCTCTATTTATTAGTATATAGGTTCAGTAGTTCAGTATTTAATTTGAGCCAGCTGCCCATTTTAAAGAATTGTTTCATGTTTCCTAATTATTCTGAATTCTTTTTGAATTTTCTGTAGTGCAACCTATCTTTGCTCTTTAGCTGTAGTTGTTTAGTTTAGTGTATGATATTCAGCGATTATTATGTCATGATCTTGTGTAGCTCTGTACTGCTTTCACCCAGACACGTTTGCCAGTATCCTCAGAGCTGATGATTACAGTGTGATCCTTTTTGTATTGATTGTCTTTGGCATTCTAAAGCGAGAGGAAAACTGACATAATCCTGATCAAGAGAGTTCTGCCTTGGATTTCCGTTTCCCAGACGGCTGAGCCTGCAGGAGAATAAATTAACATGTCACTTTGCTAAAACACCAGATTATGCTGCGTACTGTAAAAAAGCATCTCTTTTTCTTTCGCCCTACCTTGCGCATGCACATCCACACACACTTCCTGTGCTACACCTTAAGCTCCTGTAGTACACATCAGACTGTGATGATGAACGACCTCTGTCTTTTACAGTGTGATAAACCCCCCCTGTCTGGGCTTAGATAGGAAAGTTATTGTTGGAACACCATAACCTTTTATTTCATCTGCTGTAAAAAGAAATCAATTAGGATCCTGCCTTGCTTTGAGCGCAACTAATCACATTTTGCTCACCCACACTTTTTTTTGTCTTGGTGGATTTTTTTTCCCTTCTAATTCCATCTTTTCATGTCTTTCCCATTCTTTTCTGCTCTGTCTCTCTCTTTCTGTTTAATTTGTGACAGCAGGAGCAGTCAGAGCTCCCATTTAACCCTACGCCTGCAGCTTTAATAGCTTTAATCACTACCTTCACTATGGCAACCTGTCCGGACAACCAGACAAATCCCACCAGGGGTATTTTCTGTATACCAAAGCACACCTCAAATTGCTACCATTTTCAAGGAAAAACACACTTAAAGCAGATTTCAGCAAAGGGAAAGGTGCAAAGATTGATGTAAACAATGAATTCATGTGAATTCGAGAAGATATTAAATCAACACAATATGTCAAAGGACATTCATCAGCTTCAGGCACATCCTTCACAGTTACAGGAATTTCAAACCACTTGTCATGTCACACCTGCAAAAATGAAATAATCCGCAACAAAGCTATGGGCAGATAAACAGAGCACAAACTCCAATTACAAGGTAGGAGGCTGTAGATAAGTCACCCTGTGCTGTTCTGGTATTCTGTGATCAGCTGTACAGTATTTTGGGAGACATGCTCTAAGGTGTCTTAAATCCATCCTTTCTGTAGCATCTTTGAACAGCACATTAGTGCATCTTCAAAAATAAATTGTGGACAAACATCAAAACACACAATTTCTTCTTAAAAGCTTTTGACCTCTCTAAAAACGACCAAAAAAACAAAACAAAAAAAAAAACAAACTGTATGAACAACGATGAATCAATGTGAAAATTGTTTTCCTTCTAAAATGCTACATTTTTAAAGACAAGAGCACATATTCTCCTGCTCCTTTTCTTTTATTATTTAAGAAATTTAAATGGATAATATTGAATACTGTGTTAAGGCCATTAAATACATATTTTTTTTATGAAATACACACTACTATACTTTGAAGAGAAACATTACGTTTTTATAGAAAAGAGATGTATTGCAGGTTTAGGTATGTAGACTGGGCTCATGTTAACGATACATTACAATTTGGCTGACATCCACCAAGGTCTTCAAGATCAACTTAATGATTTATCAGTCAAAATGTAATACATGCATATAAAAATATTGTCCAGAGAGTGAGAGTGAGTTTGCGTTCTTGGAGTGTTTTCTGTTGTTATTATTTTAATTGCTTTCCATTGCTGTGCTAATTACGGTTTCCACTGATGAACTGATTGCCTGGTGGCTACACAGCAGGTGTTTTTTGTTAGTAAAATGTCTTTTTTTACATTTTAAGGTAAAAGCTAACACTTAAGTTAGCTAATCAATGTATATCAAGTTACTGACACCATAAAATACACATTTAAAAATAGACAAAAGTAAGTTAGTTATATAGGTAGTTATATAGCTAGTTGGAGTTATATATAGTATAGTAGTATATAGCTATAGTAGTAGAATGAAGTATAGAGAAGTGAACACCAAAGAGAACCAAGCAAATGTTTGTCAGTTTCCAGTTTTACCATTCAGTTGTTCGGTTAACTGTGATTTGGTGCTCTCTCTTTCACTATAAATGTTTTATTACATACATTCTTTTTCTAATGATGTAATGATCCCAGGTGTCTCTTTGTGTCATCTCACCAGTGTGTTTGCGCAGAAGTTGCAAGAGGAACATTATATAGCCTAGTTCCACTGCTTCATCTGTGCTACAGTGTGGCTCTGCAGGTGTTTTTAGCAGGGTCATTATTAATGACAGTTATCAAAATAAATGGAACGTAAGTATTTTTCAATCTGTTCAAATTTTTAGTCCCAATTTAGTTATGATTGTCTTATAACCAAATCATGTCATGGTTAAATTCAATTCTGAACAGCTACATTGTGCCTTATAGATGATCTAAAACATTATATATGTCTTAAAAATGTCATAACACGGAATATATAATATCTAAATGTATTACCAAAGGAAAAAAGGGTGTGTGTATTCCCATATGGAAAAGAAATAGAAAAAACTTATAAAAGAATTGCATACGATTTGGCCTACTTCATATAGTGAATCATATAAGGCTTATATGATTTACTCATGAAAGTGGCCGCTTTCTCATTACTTTCATATATTGTTTTAGTAAATGTCCAAAACATACAAGTTTCATTTATATTGTATGCTTTTCATACAAGTTTCACACAAGACAGATACAAACTTTATAAGATTTGTATATATCTTTTCCATATGGGTTATCATGAGATTCCTGGATGCACGCCAGACAGAATGTGACTTTGTATGCTCAGCTTTGATGCTTTGAACTTTCTCTCATGTTTTAGGCCAATTTAAAACATGTCTTTGTTATCCATGTAGAATCATGCCAGATTAAAAAGTAGGATGGCTAGTGTGCATGCAAGGCTCTGGGTCTAACTAACATCTTAGCTCTGTGGCGGCACCAGCTACCTAATAACCTAAGCATGAAGCCAGATCACAACAATAAAATAAACCAAGTCGATACATGTACACAGCAAAGCAACGTCACTCTTAGCTGTTGCTGTTGAGCTAGGTGGGGATGCCTAGTTAACAATGCACGAAGGCGAAGAGGTTCTTTGGTGTGTGGCTCCATTAGCCAGCAGCCCCGTCGGTCGGGTCATTAATGACTCAGGCTGGGAAGATTTGCAGTCCCAATGTCAAATGCCATCTTTTCTGAGCAGTGTACAGATGGTGCAGATATATAGGCTGAAAATGAAAGCAAAAAAGACAAATGTAGCTGTGGCGAGATCATCCATTGGTTTCCAGACTTCTGCTTTGACTACTCATGTTTAACATTTTTATTTTCTTTTAAATCAGTCATTATGAAGCAAAGGTGCTTCGAACTGAGAAACCAAGGACACTGCACACATATACAGTATTTTACAATTGTTGGAACCATAATTTACAAAGTGGACATTATATTGCCTTAAATAAGACTTAGAAGAATTAAAAGAGATCATAAACCTATTAGGAAAGTGTTTCCAGATAATAAATCAATTGAATAGTGGGGTCATTTTCTCATTTCTTCATGCTTACTTCCAAATAGCCAGGCTTTCTTGTAAGCTTTTTTAAAGTGGTCTAAAGCAATACTTCCCCCTGCTTTCAAAGTTTTTCTTCAGACCCAGGCTGCTTTTACACTTAATTCCAATCAGAAGAATTTTCTTTCTTTCTTTATCTATTCACTGACCTGTGATTCATTCAAACACAAAAAAGGCAGCTTACTGAAGGGAGGTTTAGCAAAAAATCCATTTTAAATTGTATCTTTAAGCTCTTTGTTACTAGCAGCCTGTCGTAAAAACACATAATTTGTTCCCTTTTCTTTAGTTGAATCTTTGAAAAATGCCAGAGATAACACAATTTGCCGGGCATACTGTAAAATGCCATGTTAAAAATCACCAAGGTGATTCCAAAAAACCTATTAGCCCAAAACTCAAAAACAAAAGAAGAAGGGGCAGGCCTAAAATCATATCGACGGCAGATGATAAGTATGATAAGTCTGAAAATCCTAAAACAATGAGGGAAAAAATCCAGCAAAGAACTGACACAGGACCTGAGAAATGCATCTAGCCCTTCTCCTAATGAGAAAAGGCTATGTGCCACATATTACACAAGACCTAGACTGAAAATCAGTGGCAATGGGTCTTATGGAGTGATGAATCCAGTCTTTAAAATTTGGATTGAAATTGTTGGTCATATTATATGGAGGAGTTCAGGAGAGATATATAACAGTGAGTGTCAACAGCCATCTGCAAAACAACCAGTTGCATTTCAACCAGTGGTATTGGAGATCTTTTCAAACGTGATGGCATTATGAATGCAGAAAAATACAGATTTTGATCCACTATGCAAAAGTTACTACCTATAAAAGGTAGTAACCTCGTGTTGACAATAATCCCAAACACACTGCCCAAGCAGTAGAAGCATTCCAGAATAGATAAACAAATAATGTTACATTGTCAGTCATGAACTGACCCCAGAGCCCGAACCTCAACAACACTGAAGCAGTGTGGGGTCATCTTGACAGAGAACGGAACAAGAGGCAGCCAGCAAGAAGAGTCCTTCAAGAACCCTTGAAAACTATTCCTGAAGATTACTGGAAATGACAAGAAAGCTAACCAAAAGAGTCCAGGTTGTGTAAAGAATAAAGGTGGCCATCCTAAATATTGACTCTAAATACTGATATTTTACACAACTCACTTCCACTTACCAATATGGAAAGAAACTGAAAGAACAAGAACGTTTCAATACATTTTTTCATCCATTTCCCATTTGCTGACCAAACTATGACGAAATCACATAAGTGATGCAAGACTTCAAGTGACAAAGCACTATACATCTCCACGGGCTTCTCCTCTCCATTATTGTTGTCTGCTTACTGCTGGATGGCAGAGAGCCATCCAAGGATAACTCTGGACAGGAGGGAGATGCTAGCAGCAGGCCTCTACGGACACAAAAGAGGGACGTGGTAGAAAATGAGAGGAGTAACCTAGTTTTAAAATTCAAAGGTTTTCTTTTAATTATTCAGGCAAATGATCAAAGACTAACAGCCATAAATGTGTCATAACATTTATCAGAGAATGTTAATTGTGAAAAGTCAAATCCCAAAGCACCACATCACTTAAAGCTGTAATTCTCCAAATGGTTGTTGAATTTGTCTCATGACATGTAGAATGGTGTTATATATAGTATAGTAGTATATAGCTATAGTAGTAGAATGAAGTATTTCCCCTTGTGGGACTAATAAAGATATATCAAATCAAATCAAATGACAAAGTAGCATTATTCAGACCTTCTGAAGAACCATGTGATTATGATGGTGATGCTAATTAGCAAGTAATATTTCCAGCTTTTTTCAGCTTCCCTCTGTTCTCTTTCCAATACATCTCCCCATCTTTACACAATGAATTCTGTAACCTCCTTCCCTTCTACTTCTTCTGCTTCTTTTTTATTCACATTTTGTCTGCGTTTGCACAGTCTTGTTCTGATTACGCTTTGGAGCTGATAAAAAAAAAAGCAAGTTCAAAAATGTTTTCTCTATTTTTGCAGTGAATGAGCAACCAAAACCCTGAAGAATCTGTCCTCTTTCATTGTCTCCCCTATACACTCCACATTCTCTCTTTTGATTCTCCACCTTGACAAGAAAAATTGAGAAAACTTCTGAATGAGCGGAGCTGTCTTGACCCCTCCTCTGCAGAGCAACACATTTCAGTTTATCATTTACTGTTGCTTTGCCTCGGCAAAATTCTCATCTCCCCTTTATCTTTCATTCTTTTCCTGTCTGCCTGGTCTCTGTCTTTGTCACTGGTGTGCTCACCTATTTCCTCCCTATTCTCCCTCCCTAGGCATCTTTTTCACTGCAGCCCATATCTCCCGGAGGGTAGGAGGAAAGAGGGGTTTTAATTAGGTGAACATGTCTTAGCTCCAGGGAAACCAGAGATGGCATGCTGACACACGGCCGCTACTTAGGCAGTCTGACCCAGCTGAGAAGTGTGGCGATCGGGGCGGAGAGCCTCATCTCACCCTTTCGCTGGAGGCTCTGGCACTACGGCTTCGGCATGCTTCCCAGATCTCTCCATCTTGTTTGCGTCAGTGTTACAGTACAGATTCCCATCAGCAGCAGTAATGGTTGTCTAATAGGGGACTCCAGTCTTGCCTGTGGACAGTAATGAGGACGGCTGCCAGTGGGGCACAATCAACCTTGCCTTTCACTGCATATGTGTGCGCCTGTCTGTCTTTGGCACTTTCATCAGGGAGGTAGCAACCACTCCACTCCACCCCACCCGCCGAAGCCCCCCACCTGCCACCCAATCTCCCTGCACCCTCCAGCACCCCTTCCCTAATTCTTTGCTTTCACTTCCTGTCTCACAGAAAAACAGTCCCAGACTAATTCCATCAGTCACCCTGAGATTGTATTACATAAGTGAAGTCAAAGGCTCAGTGGGAGTTTGGCCTTGGGGTAAGTCTGTTTGCTCTACCTTAGATACCCTATAGTGATAGTCAAGGGGGGAACAATTACATCCTAACCTGCAGCACGGTGGAAGAGTGCTTATATTTCCCCTTTCATCTTTTTCTCTTTGTCCTTCTCTTGCTCTCACTCTGTTTCTATCCATCTTCATTAGCATCACAGCAAAGCTGTAGTTATCGTTCTTGGAGAGGATCAGTGGCTTGCCTAGGGGCTGGTGTGACGAAGTTAGAAATTCACAATCACGCACACACATTGACACACAGATGTGTGCACAGATCCTGCCAGGTCCTGTACATGACCCAACTCTATACGTTCACAAAAGACCCCGAGGGAATTGGATCTAATGAGGACACTGGTCTAGAGCAGGGTTACCATAACAAGCTTAGCTCAGTGTACGTGTTTCACGCTGTCCTTATCAAGTGAATAGGCCCTTTGAAGCAGTAAGGTACCATTAGCTGGTCTGCAATCTGCCAGTGAGGAAAAGATGGCAAAAGGCAAAAGAAGGATGAGGTGAACAAGATCAAGAGATCTATAAGCAATGCTTTCATCTCAGGCGTTTCAGGTATCCCTTTATATTCTATTCACATCAGGCTATTGGCAGGAGCCTTTATGCACACTCCAACTTGCTGGCTCAATTATGAAACCCAAACATCAAAACTGTGAGGTTTTCTTTTCCTTGACAGCTGACTAAAATGATACAAAGCAATTTCCTGGTCCTGATTGGAAAGGCACTGCTTACTGATTTGCATCGGAAAAATATGTATAGCATTCTTTACAGCTCCTTCCCACTTTATTACTGTGTTTTTGAGTATGATTTCTTTAAATAGAGACAAACATTGAGCGACAAACTTACCAACTATATGAATATAAAGCAAGGGGCCGATTTATAGTTAGATTTAGCCCTCTAAAGTCACCGATATCTGAAGGGCCACAGCTAAAGCCCTTTAGTCACTTTACACTCTGCAAACTCTCCCTTCTGCTTCATCATTCTTTAATTGAGCCTGTTAATTGCTTCCTTAATGGCTTTGCCTGGACGTAGAACTGGCACTGTGGGAGACAGAGGCCAAGGATGGCTCATGTCATCCCACTTGGAAGACACGGAGCTGGACAGGGACACTGAACCCCATTGACCTGGCAGCTGGAGGCTGAACAGCATCATCAGCCTTAAGGGTCATCTTAGTCTGGCAGCAAGCAGAATGTATGCATTAAGTAAAACAAATTATGATTTCCTCCATACTCTGCTCGCTACTTAGCAGTCATTAGTCTGAAGATGAGCTTAAACATCCCACTGGAATGCGATCATTGCTGCAGGTATTGTGTAACAAGACAAAATGAAATATAAGAGTGTCGGGCTCTATTTCTTTAGGTGATAGCAAATACCATTTTGGTTTAGGTAAAAATTTAACTGTTTGTCTACACCTACAGCTCTTAATACTCCCAAGGCAGTGCACCTTCTGTGCCTTCTTTAATAGCACTAGCAACCTTTCCCAACAGGTGTTACTGGAGCATTTGCACAAACTGTAATGCGGTTCTTACTCAAGAGGAAACCCAAAGTTTTGCTGTTTGCTCATTAAATCTACCACCTGGGATGCTAAAGTGCCCTGATCAAGTCATTTGCTCCTGATCCCTTATGATTAAAATGCAGCGCATGAAATTTGCCCAGAAATGTCAAAGTGCTCTTTGTGTTCCCACTCCATAACTACTGTGTCATATCTGACCTTTTCCCTCCAACACTGTCACTGCCACTCATGTCTCAGAATCAAGCAGGCATTGTACACCTGGAGGACCAACTGACTGAACAGGAAGATGGCATGTTGACAAAGCCAGGGGAAACAACCTTTTGAATGAAGATCAAACTGCCATTTTCTGTTGTCGGTGTTGATTTATCAGGACCCTGTTTGGGGATACTGACAAGTGCAAGACATGCAATTACTGGGAAATTGCTGATGTTGATTTCAGACGAAAACAAAAGGGAGTTTCTGGTGGCCAACTTGAGGAAAATGGGTTTTTATGATGCTATATATATTTTCAATAGAGCATGCAGAAAGACTCTTGTATTAGTCAATAAATCTACATCTGGAAGATGGTGCACTTTCATTTGACCACAAAAAAAGAGAGGACACAACGAAGGCCTCTGAGTGCTTCATACGCACCTTTGATTTCATTTGATCATAGAAAGCAATCAATAGCCCATCCTTGTGTTACTTTGTTAATCTCAGATTTAAACCAATTGGGTTTGTATTCCTATACAAACTCAGGTAACAAGATTCTCCACACAATAGCAAGCACACACCAACTGCACAATTACCCATTCAGCACTGGGCACTCACTCACAGATATAAACGAGCTGTCAGAAAGCCACAAGAATTCTAATTGGATTGAGAAAAAAATGAACAAGCATTTTGTCGTTTGGTCAATACTAACAGCATTGATTGGGAGTTTTACATAAAATCTACTTAGACTTTGACAATAGCCAATTGATGTGGCCTTTGGGGGTAAATACAATCTCTGTTGTTTTGCTTTCTTTCACGGATCAGTTTTAAGTAAACATATTTTGAAGTGCAGGCCTTTAAAAAATCAAAAGGGAAGGGGTCCCACTAGGCCTCTTGATTGAAATGGGCTTAGAGCAGATGTGGTCATTAAATTCTTAACCCGTGAATTGCATGCACACACTCAGGATTGCTCTGGACAAAGTCAAGTAGCTCTCAAAGCTGCCAAAGCATGCTGTATTTCAAAGGGAGCAATGCCTAGTGAAGCTAAAGAGGAAACATGACCTTGTGACACCTGAAGTAGAGAAAACGAGATGTGGAAGCGCGAGACTTCTACCGTCGACAAATTGTATATAAATGTAACAAGCAGTGAACACAACTGCCTGACTAAATTTGTGTGAGTATCAGGATTTCAAATTCCAATTTTATATACTGTTTCAGTCTTAGTTGTTTCAGTAGTCCCAGGCTCTTTTGGGACTGTTCCACTGCTGAAGTTAATAATGCAGTCTCTCTGATGCAATTTCTCATTCTAGGGTGACAAATATTGCAGTTTTATTTATTTATCTACTTAATTTTTTTTACTGTTTTGGTGCTGTCACAAGCTTGTTAAAGGCCCATCACCTCCTCTTTGTGGTGGTGACTGGGAAAGGTGGACATTTTGGAACTTACCGGTGACAGACGGGGTGAGATGCTGACTTGAGTATCGAATAGTTCATAGCAGCATCAAGTGTGACCTGAGCCTAAATCTGTATGAATGAATGAGGACATTCTACTTTAAATGGGGGTAGTGCCCAGACAAGATGCACGAAGCTAGACTTCGATGACACGAACATGAGATTTGAAGCAGAGAGGATTCTGTGGCCAAGACCGCCATGCCGCTTAGCCTTAGCAAAGGAAGGCTGAAGAAGCAGTGTCTGGATTGAATCAAAGAAGACATGTGACAAGCGAACAATGCCTGTGAAGAAGCCCTGGATCAAGCCAAATGGAAAATGGTTTTGCAAGCATGTAGACCCTACAAGTGGGAATAACACGGAGAATGGTCTGTAGCCTACTTGTATAGCGCTTTACTAGTCCCAAAGGACCCCAAAGCGCTTTACACATCCAGTCATCCACCCATTCACACACTGGTGATGGCAGCTACATTGTAGCCACAGCCACAGCCACCCTGGGGCGCACTGACCAAGGTTATAATCGTTAACGAAAACCAACGAAATAACGAAAACTAGAAGTGAAAAAACATTTTCGTTAACGGAAATAAAAATAAAAACAAAAACAAAAAAAGGAAAACTAACTAAAACTATAATGAGTGTTCACAAAACTAACTAAAATTAACTGAATTTATAGCAATGTATATATATATACATTATATATATATATATACATATAGCATATGTATATATAATATAGCAAATGTGTTTAGTTTTCATTGATGTGTGCGTGTCATACAATAGTCAAGGGTGAAAATGAAGTTTAATTTACATTTTTTTTCTTGCTGTGTCTAATTATGCCAGCAGGTGGCAAGTAGTCGAGTCATCTGTGTTGCTGCTCCGTCCACGCGCAGAATCATGTCAGGAAAAGTCGGGAGCCAGAGTCCAATTTGGGATTACTTTGAATATGACTGTGTTTTGGATAAAGCAAGTGTCTTGTAGTGGAAAGAGACAAATTATGAGGGACATTTCTAAAGGGAAAAAAATCCCACAAACCTTAAAGTGCACTTGAAAAGCTCACACAAGAAGGCTAACCTAGCTTACCTTGAGAAGGTAAGGGAGCACACTCAACCCTCATCCCCAGAAAACAGAAGCTAAACCCAGGCAAGGCAGCGTGATGCATCCCGAGACAACAGGACTGGGATATCTACATAACTGTGTGAGTCAATTGCCTTCAAAAAGTTTATCAATTCACTTGAACCAAAATTACGAACACCCGGTGCTGCAAGAGTTAATAGTCTCATTGGGGCCAAGATATACATTTTATAGTTGCCTGGTATCAATGGTTGTTCATCTGCCTTTATTTATTTATTTATTTAAAGAACCCATAGGTGGGAATGTGAGTTGTCTGTCTCTGCGTGTTAGCCCTGCGACAGACAGGCGACCTGTCCAGGGTGCAGGGTATGGTAGCTGGAATAGCAACATACCCAAGGATAAGCAGAAGAGAATGACTGATATGATGAAACTGGGATTTTGTTACACTTAATTATTGCAAACACAACTAAAACTATAACTGAAACTAATCAAAACTAAACTGAAACTAAGGATTTTCAAAAAAAATAAAAACTAAACTAAACTAGCAAATAATTGGTAAAAACTAATTAAAACTGATATAAAATTGAAAATCTGAAGTCAAAACTAAATAAAAATAAAAACTAATGAAAATTGCAAAACTATTAAAACCCTGGCACTGACAGAGGCGAGGCTGCCAGACACTGGCGCTACCGGGCCCTCTGACCACCACCAGTAGGCAACGGGTGAAGTGTCTTGCCCAAGGACACAATGGCTGAGACTGTCCAAGGCGAGGCTCGAACCGGCAACCTTCCGATTACAAGGTGAACTCCCAACTCTTGAGCCACGATCGCCCCAGATGAGAAGACGAATATGGTACCGCATATGGCATCCAATTCATGTTTTTTAGTGATGGTAAGCTGGCAGATGCAGAACTGGACTCCAAGATCCAAAGGGGAGTGTGAGGGTTAGGTTTGTGGTATTGCACTTACAGTAAGTTAGAATGGGCTACACTGTACAAAGTAAACTTGCAATAGACATACATATCAGAATTATTACAGACAGGTCTTGACACAGAAAATGCATGATTTTCACTTGATAAATACTTTGGTCCCTGATGGACTCATTATTTTTGTCTTGTTTTCAATCAAACCGACTTTATTCATGCCAGAAACCCTAGCATTCAGCTGAAAAAAGCTAGCCTGACTGTGATCAGTGTCCTAATAGAGTATTAAGATGTTTTACACAGAGATGCATCTCACAGTTTGTAGCAAATCTGAATTCTGCCACGGTTTGCTGGACTTTGATTTATTCAACTAAGACATTTGACGTCAAACCCTTTTGGCTGACAGTTGCGAACAACAAAGGAGAATCTTGTACAGGGGTTAAATCAGAACAAGCTTGTGGAGAACTTCTCAGTGCCTTTGCAATTTTTCAAAAAACTCTGTTCACAAGTGATTATTAGCTTCTCGCAGTTAGATTTGAAGTCAAATTGAATGTGCAAAAACAAGAGCCGTTTGTGATTTAGTCATGTGAGTCCACCTTGATTATAGCCATAACCAATATGCATAGTGAATATTACCTATATATGCAGTGAATTGAACACTGCCGTATATATTATTTGATATACACACACATACACACACTCACACAGATAGTAGCAGGTGCTCTCTGTTGGATGTGGATGAAGACAGATGAGCAGTGATCATTCTCATTAGAGCAGTGATGAGCTCCCGTGAAGACATACACCTGGCCCAGTGCACACCTGGGGAGACAAAAAGAAAGTGTATGTGTGCGTTTGTGTGCGTGTGTGTGTGCACGCGCTCCTGAATGTGTTAAAGAGAATAAAGAGGATATACTAGTGGGGCAAAGAAACAGAATTATGAGGAATTGAAGGGAAGAAAGGGTTACCGGGATCCATCCAGCTTATAGAAATACACAGTAAGAGATAAAAAGACACTATCCTACAGCATTTATAGAAGAAATTGTTATCCTGATGAGCCAGTCAGTCTGATTCATTTTTCATACTACTACAAGCTACATTTCTTATCAGTATCACTAGGTATACCTGACTGTTTTGGTAAGAGTACAGACGCACACATGCACACACCGCTGCTTTATCTCTGATGAGCCTGTCTCTGAATGGCTCTTGCTGTACAAATGCATTGCAGAACCTATTTAATGTACCTCATTGAAGCCAGTATCTGCAGTATAATGGTCACAGTATTGCTTGGATGTTTTTTTTCAGAGATATGTTGTGGGAGGAAAATGTATTTAAACCATCTGAGGCAATCTTCAGGTTTACATTAAAATGCAGCACGATGGGTCAACTGTGGCATTAAACAAACCATTTAGACCTCTGAATCTAATAACAGACTGCATTGTTAAACTCTGGGTCGGAATTTGAAGGCCCACACGGTTCCCTCCACCTGCTGCAAGTAACAGTCAAGGTACACAATGTTTCTGTGAGTAATCTGGGGCAGACCAAACATCCTGTGTCCACTCGTAGACCCGATCATATTTCCATGTGTGTGCGTTGAGGACGATAAGGGTGGGTGGAACAAGGTCGGATAGGCAATGGCCTAAATCGTTTGTTGATTGACGGAAGCTGTCATCCAATTCCATTAGCCCCGTTCCTACACACCTTGGCGGTTGCTAATTTAATCTCGGCTCTGATAGAATGTAATTTGGTTAAAAAGGGCCCCTTATTAATATTTCCAGTATCATTTTCAGCCGCTGATGGGCAGAGGAACTTTCATTACAGAGAGAAATTACCGAGGCAAGATGGTGCGTAAATGGGAAGACAGTGAATGGGACTGGACAGAGATTTATGAAAGCATGGATGCAATAGCTGACATCGTTAGCTTCAACCAGTAGCCTGAACACACAAACACACACACGGTCATGAATGTGTGCACAGCAGCGCACACATGTTGCAACGCACACCCACAAACACAGCTATTTCCTTTATGTAAAGATGCTAAGAATGCCTCACCACCAATTAACTATCAACAAACATAATTAGCACCAATGACAGCAGGAAATTAAGCAAGGACTAAGGACTAAGGGAAGACTACACATAAAGGACTATTCTCTTCATCCCTGTTTAGGCCGGGGCTGTTAAAACTGTCTTCATCGCTTTACTCTCTCCCTCGCCTCCTTCTCCCTTTGTCTCTCTGTTTAATGGACACAAACACAAAGGCATAAACAGTCATTTACACAGCGGTGTGCTACGTCTAAAGATTAAATACTATACATACATAAACCAGTGCTATTGTTTATCTTGCTGTTTCCTATGCTAACTGGCAGAAAGCCTATCATTGCACTGCTGTGTGTCAGTGTGTGTGTGCGTGTGTGCTTGCATTTGCATGCTAGAGCTCAGTATGCCGGTAGTCAAAATAAAACGGCAGTAAGGGGAGTAATATTTGGCAAGCACAGCTGCACTTGTGTTGCATCCCTGCCCCCTTGCCTGTATTTGAATTAATTCTTCAGCCCTCTTTTCTTTCACTTCAGTGCTGACTTTGAGTTGCCCACCGGAGAGAGAAGAATGCGTTAGGTAATCACTAATTTCTGGAAGATTGAATTAAGGAAAGAGTCTTCCCACGTCTGGTATATAGTTTTGGAATGGTTTCTACTTTAATTTCCTGCTGTATTGCCTTTATTTACTCATGCGCCCTACATCTGGTTTCTTCTTAACCTCGGGCTGTATCCCAGAACCTGCCATGTCCTAAGCTACCTGTCCCACGTCCTTCTCTGCTTGCTGCCATCACCTCCAATGCCCTAACTACTTCTCATTTCCTTTCTCACTTCATTCTTCTCTCTCTGTTTTCCTATCTTAGTCCCTGCCCCAGGCCACCCCACTTCTCCAGTCTCATCCTGCCTTTTGGGATAAAGAGAATACAGAGGATCAGTTCTGCTCAGTGACCTTTGGAGGTGGCCTTCAATCTAAAGGTATGGCAGGGGAGGCAGAGCTTAGAGAGATTTACTGGGGCTACCTGTGTGAGAGAAGAGATTTCTCAACTTGCCTGTTCTCTGAAGGCCAAGAGAGAAGAGAAGAGAAGAGAAGAGAAGAGAAGAGAAGAGAAGAGAAGAGAAGAGAAGAGAAGAGAAGGTGATTTTGAAATACAGACAACATGAAGGCTGGGGAAGATGAGAGTCGATAAGAGGGAAAGAATGGCAAGGAGAGGAGAAGGGCCTGCTGGTCACAGTGGGGCAGCGGTCATTTTTAGCACAACTGGATGCCCTGACCACTGAGAGAAGATGGCAGATGCATAGATACAGTATAGGATTAGAGAGATACATGGGGAGAGAGAGCATACCATGAAAGGAATAAAAACATGAATATACTTAAAAGAAATGCTGTGAGAGGAACCAGGAAGATGAAGAAAGAAGTAAGCTCTTCTTGGTTTATATCGGTACGAAGGGAGCCATATAGCATCGTTACATCTGCATCATGTACATATTGGTTTATTAGAAATGAAAATGGACATGTTTACCTACCACTGGGGCATTTGAAGGTTAAAGCTGAAGAAATCATACTGCATGATGTATATACATGTGTATGTGTGTGCGCGCGTGTATGTGTGTGTACAAAACTGTCCCACGAGGGGTCCCCTTGCAGGTGGCTTTTAATTTTGGTCCAATTTGCATATATCCAATCAGGTAGAGTAATTGGGAGTGTGTGAGATAGTGTGGGGAGACTGCGAGCACACACATTTACACACACACACACACACACATGCATAAGACACACACAGACACACACAGAGGGCGTTGGTCTGTCCCAGGATGCAGCAAAAATGTGTTGCAGACGAGCTGATGACACTGATAATTGTGACACTGAGTGATGGCTCTAATCAGCAAAAGTATCTTCCAAATCAATTGACCCCCCCCCCCCCATCCCCCCCCCCCCCCCCCGTCTCTCCCAGGCTTCAAAATAACTCCTTGTCCTCACATGAAAGGCGAACACATTGGAGAGGAGCATGAATAGCCTGAATCACAATTATTGACCTTGACAGGCAGCGGTAGACAAAGCACAGCAATAAGTAACGCCTGTCAGCTGATTTCAAACAGGCGTTGCCGAAAGAGGCGAAACTGCAGCCTTTACTGAATTGCTGTGGATATTCATTTTATGGTTAGTATTCATAATTAATCAGAAATTTGGAATGAGTTTCCTCAGCTCTGCTCATTGTTTTACTAACGCTGTCAGTGCATTTTAGTAAGAAATAAGCAAACCATACAGCGTGCCAGTTCCATGCTGTGGCTGCCCTGTGGAAGCTACATATTTTGAATTCTTTGATGTAATGAATTTCTTGTGTCTTTGATGGTTTTCTAAAGCTAAATAGTGCCTTTTAAAGCTGAAAGAATGTTTTTTTAAAACGTTGACATCAAACAGTTCTGAACACGGTGGTAAAAATAACATTAAAATGACTTAGATGAGCTAGCTTGCATCAGGTTTTACATCAGTTTGGTGAGACAAATTGAATGCACGCTCGCCTGGAGAAAGTTTAGGATCATTATGTATCATATATATATATATATATATATATATATATATGCATTAAGGTGTGTCCTAGCAGTGCAATTGTTAATATATTTGTCTAACGTGAAAAATCCATGGTTTGAGAGCAGGAGGAGAAGGAAAAGGGATGGTTGTGTGAAATCTGCTGCAGCAAGCGTCTTTTGAATAAGTTTTATGTGGTTCATTAACACAAGTGGCCTCTTTCACATTTTTTCTTATAGGCTACAGCATGAAGTTGTGCCCCATTTGACTTGAGTACTATTAATCATACAATGCTCAGCACTACTAAATGAGAGCATGGGCAAGATCACTGCTGGAATGTAAGTTGGTGCATTTACTCGAAGGGCTTTTAAGTGCAGTTTTAATTGTTGTTTTTTAGTATTTATATTGTATGCTGTTTTCTTCTACTACTACACTGTATTTTGTATGTAAATATACTTTGTATTTCAGTGTCGCTATAACAGATTATCTCCCTCCAACTCACCCTATCACACCAACCTTCCGCATGTCCTTCTTCACAACATGAACCTCCTCTGAGGTCTTCCACCTATGTGGCAGCTTCATCTTCAGCATCCTTTGTCCACTATATCCACTATCCCTCCTCTGCACATGCCCAAACCATCTCAGCCTCGAACTTTATCATCCTTTGTACTCCATAAGATTTATTTTATTGCTTTAGTTACTCACTGTTCTGCAGATTTCAAGTATAAACTACATATACATTGTACTGCATTATTATAGCTACAGTACCTGTAGCAGAAACTGTAATTAAAAATAATAAAAAAAATATTTTTTATGAGGTTATTCTGTATAAAATGTTGTTTAAAAAGTGGAATGCCACTATTAAGTGTTAAATATTAATTTTTTGCCTTTAATATACAGGACACTGGTGAGCTGGTAACACATGGATAGAACAATAGTAAATGGACTGGTTCTTATATAGCACTTTTCTGAGCACTCAAAGCACTTTACACAACTTGTGCATTCACCCACTGACACAAGCACATTGTTCTAAGTAGCATTCACGCTCCGATGGATGCATCGGAGAGCAATTTGGGGTTAATATCTTGCCCAAGGATATTTGGTATGCAGACTAGGGGAAGCCAGGAATCAAACCACCAACCTTCCGATCAGTAGATGACCTGCTCTACCGCCTGAGCTACAGCCACCCCAATAGAGAGTCATGCAAGAAATAGTCAAGGGTGGACTCAAACCCAGGTGAGGTAGAACAGTGCCTGTGAAGTGTCATACATCTGGGGCACATGACTTCACACCAGCGTGTGTGAATATCTTGAACCTTGTTTTATAAGTCACTTCTCTGCCGTTTATTTCTGATCAAATATTCTAATTTTCCTTTAGCCGTAGGTGCATTGTTCTTGTTCCCCCACCACCACCTCACTCTGTGCTGTGTCATTTAGAAGCTCCTGTGTATGGTTATAATTAAGCTAACATCATTTCTATATATTGGGTCTCAATCATGCTGATAAAAATGTCAGCAGTTTTAGCTTATTATTTTTTTCTGCAGGTGTACAACAAAATGTTAATGTCAGGGATATAAGAACTGGTAAAATAAGGAGAAACAGTGACTCTCCTGTAAGTTTGGAATTGAAGTATGAAATTGGAAATGATCAGGAGTAGAAGCACATTTGATTCTTCCACACTGCTATTTCCCAAAATGACAACAATTTTGGAAATGAAACTAAATTATGATTAGCCAGAAAAGGCACATTTATACTTAAAAAGTATTTCATCACTTACTGATCTCTTATTTTCCTCTTTGTCTTACATGTTTCAGATCATTAAAAAATTAATAATATTAGAAGATAAAACAAAAAAAATGTATATAGAAGATGCAGTTTTAAAATAATGTTTTATTTTAGTAAGGTGAAAAAAAACTAATTTCCTCAACACCCCCTAAGTATCATCTCTGGAGAGATTTAACTCTAGCCTTTTTTATGAATTTAAACACTTGTAAGATCCTAATAAGCAAAATGCAGATAAATCTGAAAACACACTGATTACTGTGCTGTATGTGCTATATAATAGAAAACAAATTCAAGACACTTCTGTTGCCACAAGGTAGACACAGACAAACGGTGATAATTAACTCTTGTGTCTGAGACACAATTTAACTGTTTGTGTGCACTGGAAATACATGTTAATTTGAAAAAACAAACTATGAAATATATGATGACATTTTTAGGACTATTTACATGCACAGAAATACTAATACTATTTGTCCTATCTGTGTGGTTCAACTGAGGTTTCCTTCTCTGGAGGCATGCTGAAAAATGCTTACGGCTGGAAAGACAGCTAATTTTGGAAAAGAGTGACAGAGTTTGTGGATTGTAATACTCTGGAGAAGCCTAATCAAAAGGAGAAGGGCCGGCTTGAGAAGAGAGAAACACTGAGAAAACCAATAATTACCAACAGGCAGGCAAATGGGCCATCTAGGCACACAACCACTTAATTGATAGTTAGATTTTTCTGTGGAAAGGCACAAAAGCACCAGAGATAATTTCTTAATGGGGGCCTATTAAGTCTGAAGATCTGGCATTTAGGGCTCACATGGAGGCAAACACAAATACAAGGACCACACACGCATGTACAAATTCACACCGGCAGGCACACACAGAGCAGAGAGCTCACCAATGCATACTGTGGCTTTACACTATCCACTCACACTCACAGATCTCTCGCTATCGCAAGATAGTCAATAGATACAATACCTTTGTTTCTCTGTTTTGTTTTTTTGTTTTTGATTGTTTTAGGGGTTTTCTTTGGCTAGACTCCCACTTTGTACTGCTTTAAAAAGAAGCTCATTATAACACATAAAGTAATTTCATGCTTAAGTGTGAATAGATAAAACAGAACAAAAACTATTTGTTTAAAGTTTTCTTGTCTCCAGAAACCTTTTTCACTTCTTTATTAAATTTGCAACATTTTTGCAGTGCTGTGTGAGCTCAGTAAACCCACCTGCGAGTGCTGACTACACTTAAATGCTGATATAAGGACAGAGGTCCCTCTGCACCAACATGACATGCTGCCAGACACAAGCACAGACAGACCGCAGTCGTTTTGGCCTTTTCCTTAATAAGCGCCTTTTGTGTATGACAGGGTTTTGGGTTTTTTTCAGTTCCTATTTTATAATTTTATATTTTAATTTTACATTTGGCCTGAGGCATCTATTCCTAATTAAAAGCATGCAATCCCCAACAATTGTATTTTTTTTTAGAATTCTGCTAATTCACATGCCCTGGGCTATTACAACCCAGAGGATCACATTGCAGACCTGCTTTCACTGGTGACAGCAAGGAAAAGGTAGTGTGGCCCCAGTCTTGTTCATCTTTGTCACATTACAGTAAAACACTTCATATTACTATATGTGAATACAGCCAACCAAATGTTAGCAATAACAGCCTACCATTAGCTTATAAAAAAGCAAGCTAGTCTTAAAATGTGCAACACAAGGTGATCACAAGTAAAAATACTTAATGATATTTTATTAATCACTGACTCAGGAGACCCAGCTGTGCTCCTGCTCCTAGACTTAACTGCAGCCTTTGATACTGTTGACCACAGCATTCTGATCTCCCGTTTGGAGCAATGTGGTATCAAAGGTATCCCCTTGGAATGGTTTAGGTCATACCTCTCCGAGAGGACTTTTTCTACCCCAGCTCCTTTTACTTGTGGTGTCCCGCAGGGTTCCGTATTAGGCCCAATTCTTTTTTCAATCTACATGTTGCCCCTAGGCCTAATCTTTAGGAAGCATAACATCTGCTTTCACTCATATGCCGACGACACCCAGATTCATCTTCGGTTTAATAGAAACACCTCCACGCCCATGGAATTGCTAGTCAAATGTCTTGACGAAGTTAAAACCTGGATGGCCTCAAATTTTCTTACCTTCAACGAGGATAAAACTGAGGTAATTATTTTTGGACCGAGCTGTAATTTCAATGCCCCAGATTTGGACTTATGCAACCTAACATGTGCTGGTAAAACGCATGTAAAAAAAACTGGGGGTTTTCTTGGATAGCAAACTTACATTCGAGAAACAAATTAATTCAGTTGTCCAGCGGTCCTTTTTCAAATTAAGGCTCCTATCCGAAGTGAGATCTTTTTTATCTTTTAGAAACTTGGAACGAGCAATTCATGTGTTTGTTTTATCTCAACTGGATTACTGCAATTCACTATATGTGGGTGTCAGTCAGTCCAGCTTGGCCCGGCTCCAACTTGTACAGAATGCTGCAGCTCACCTTTTGACTCGTGTGAAGAAACACCAACATATTACTCCGGTGCTTGCTTCCCTTCATTGGCTTCCAGTGCGTTTTAAAATTAAATTCAAAATCTTACTTTTGACTTATAAAGTGCTAATTGGCCAGGCACCGGACTATTTGTCTGACCTATTGCAGCTTTATACGCCCTCTAGAGCAGAGGTCCCCAACCTTTTTTGCGCCACGGACCGGTTTATGCCCGACAATATTTTAAGGTGTCACGGATAAATACAACAAAATAAAACTAGTACCGGTATCGAAAAAAAGAAGATTTATTCATAACACACGTGGAAAGACCCAGGAAAACCGAGTTAACGATAAAAACGATGACAAAATAATGCTAAAAACTGCTAAAAACCCTGAAAACCATACATTTCACACCTGAGCCTCAACTCTCACGGCCCGGTACCAAAGAACTCACGGACCGGTACCGGTCCGAGGCCCGGGGGTTGGGGACCGCTGCTCTAGAGCCCTTCGATCAAGCGATCACCTGCTCCTTACCTTACATAAGTCTAGGATGGTTCATAGAGGAGATTTACGGTTGTGGCGCCGAAAATGTGGAATGATCTACCTCTCCATATTAGAAAGGCCCCAACTGTTACTCTTTTTAAATTGTACCTTAAAATATTTTTTTTACTCTGGCTTTCGAAACTGTATGAGAGTTACCAATTCTTTTATCCTAATTTTCTTTTAATTTTCTTACCTGTCATTGTTGTCAATGTCATTGTTTATCTGTTACTCTGTACAGCACTTTGGTCAGCTCCCTGTTGTTATTAAACGTGCTTTATAAATAAATAAATGAAATGAAATGAAATCATTATTATCATGCAAATATGTGGATGTCAGAAAAAAGCTTTATATAAAAGAATCCACCAGTGCTCGTGTAAATGGAGTAAGTTGTACAAATGTACATGCCACTTAGAAATATCAGCTGCTATCAGCTATAGACCCAGCTGTGATGAACATACCTGCAATACAGGTGTGTATGAGCATGTGGTAGACTGTTGCAGTAATGTCCTCTTGCGCTTGTTCCTCCGGAAAGAAAATAAAGAGTGCCAATTGCTATAATGTAGTGTAGCCCCAACACTGTGAAAGGAAAATAACTCTCTCTCCCTCACACACGCACACACACACGCACACACACACACACACACGCCCGTCCAGCTTTGCAGCTGCACTTGGTCAGTGCAGCAGCCAGAGTAAAATTACACTTGAGGACATAATCTTGACACAACACTGTGTTATCTCAGGCTGCCGTGATGTCGATTCAGCTACAGGAACAGCAGTACACAAGACTGAATGTGGGAGGAAATGAAGTGTGATGGGCCTTTGTTATACTTCAGTGTGTGTGGAAATGTCTCAGAACATGTTGAGAGAGAGAGAGAGAAAACAGTTTCTGCCCTTAATTTAGTTTGGCAAAAAAATATAGAGAGCCTGAAATGAAAGGGAATATAGGACAATTTTAGCTTAGATTTCAAAAAGAAAAAAAAAGAAGCTTGACTGCAGGATGAAAATTGTTGGCATTTTTGTGACTCAAACATCAGTCCGCTTTGTCTCTTACTGTACCCCATCAGCAGGCTTGTCAATTGTGACAAATTCTTTCACATGAGGATGCCTGATGCACAGATGATATATTTTAGGAGCTCTCTAAGCCAGCTAGCTAACTTCTCTGCTATGCACCAGCAGGGAGTAATCTCTTGCGAAAACATTTATCTTTGAGGAATCACGCTTAATCATCTCCATGGTGTTGCGCAGCTCAGCATTGGAGGAGTTAGGTGGTTTGGATTAGGCTCTCCTGCTGTGTTCGAGTCTTATCACAGCCTCCACACTTTATCCAGCTACAAGTTGATGGTCTTAGCCAAAGACTCCTCACAGAGAACGAGCCCAGGGTCGAACTCATTGCTTTTTTGTCAAGTGACAATAAGTGTCTGTGGCTTTAAGCAAGACAATACATCAATCTCATAAAGCTCTAACCTCAACAGTCTGTTTGAAGCTGTTTTATTTATGGACACAGCTATTGATACTAGTGATTTTTTTTTTTTTACCTGGGTGAGGCTATGAGCACTGACAGCTTCTGCTTACACATGAGAAATGCTGTTGTCAGGTAGGCGTACTTGCTTTCCAACTATAGCAGACGTTTACGCTTAACCACAGAATGAGAAAAGAAAGCTGAATCTTTTTAAGCCACAGAATCTATTTCCTTTCCTCAAACAAAATGAAGTTTAACTTTATTTATAAAAAAGGTTTTAAAGACATATAAAATACCGCCTTGACTAAAGGACACTGCTTCTGTGATAGTTTAAAATATTTAAAGAAACCCTGACGCACTATATGAAGTGGCAGCAGCCAACAGTTTAGCCTATCACTCATCTTGCTATTAAATACTCCTTTTGTTTGTTGTTATCTACTGGAACAGCAGAGATGGCAGTGACAAATGAGGTAGTGGATAAGCAAGATTTGCGAAGCTACCATACTGAGGCAGCTAAAATTCTCCTCTTTTATTGATGACATATATCAGACCTGCTTTAATATCGTATTTCTTTAGTCAAATAACGCTGTTGTAAGTCTGAGTTCACTAACATTAAGCTGTGCCTGCCTTTAAAATGCTGGGTCACCTATTTTATTTACTTTTGCGTCCCTGGGGCTTCACCGGTATCAGCTGTAAGTCATAACAGCTGATACCGGTAACTTTCATCAGGTGTCTGCAATGCAGCGCCGTGACACGTTACTGTCGTACTGACAATAAAGTCCCTAAATTAAAGCAATGAAGCTGTTCCTTACATTTTGAAATTATCACCTGACCTGAACTCATGAAGGAGATCGGATAAAGATGGCAATCCAGTCTGTGACTTCTGCGGGATGGAGATGACAAATTACTTCAAATTCATTGGCCCAACGGACAGAAACACTATACAGTACTGCAAACATCCCTTCAAATCTCTCCAAGCACCAGGAAAATGTTAAACAATGCAAACAGCAATGCCTAACCAGGCAGACGAAACTTGATTTTCAGCAGGTAGCATGAGCACAGCTCAGCAGACCTTTAGCACTGTAGATGAAATGTTCATAAGGGTTCCTGTTTTTGCAAACATGGCGACATAATTAAGGTAACACTAAATCAGTGAATGCATTCAGTACACTAATGTGTACATTCTGAAACACAATGCGACATAAACAGTTGCGTGGTTAATTTCATACTGTATGACCTTCTTTTAATAAACATGAATTATTGTGTAAAAAAAAATAAACAGCAATTTATTTGCTTATTTGAAATATTCAATTATAAAATTTTATTAAGTTTGCAGACTTGAATTAGGCCTTGGGGCTTTGTTGCACACGTGTTCCCGCATTGAACGACCGCCGCTGATTAACATGCATTTAAAGGGTAATTTGTGAGGGCACAGCCAAGTTGCCGACTTGTATTCTCTTCCTAACACCTTATCACTTCTCATCATGCTTTTTATAGAGAGAAAATGGCCACCGCTGGAAGCAAACATGTCAGGGAATCTTGCGGAGAGGTTAATGATGGGCTGGCTGTCGTTCCCGAGGCAGAGATGGCCTAGGTCGTACACAAATATACGTGGTGACCACACTCGCTCTCATGGACGCACACATGCAAAGATGGATGTCAGGGGAGTGAGTGATGCATGTTACTGTGAGTGTTTCTGACAAGCCCGAGCAGTCAGGGAAAACAAGGTCATGCTGCGTGATTACTAACTGACAGATGAATCTGTGCAGCCCAACCAGCTTGCTGCTTCTGGTCTGCTGATGAGTGTGTCTGGTAGTCTTCGACAAAACACCACCTCCTAGCTTGGTATTACCCTAGAAGCACTCAAGCTTCGAGCTTCGACAGTATACGTCCCAGTAATTGCCCTTTCATTGCTCTTCAAAGTGTATATCAGTGCAAATGCATGTTTCGATATGTGCGTGTGTATTACTGAGGGCCCGCCGCCGCATGTGTCGAGGGGATAATTATCCTCTCATTTGTCTGCAGCAAGCTGCCCACACAGTCTCTCTTGTCTCCTGACATTTACCTTTTTGCCTTAATGTTAGTTTTCCTATACCTGCCCAATGTATGCCCAAATTAATCAATCGATCTCTCTTCCATCAGTCTACCTGTTTGTCCTCTCTCCCTTACCATTGCCTCTTGCCACCACCACCACTCTGCCTTACTCCCACATCTTCATCTCTCTGCTGCTGTTAGGCAGCTATGTGTGTGTACTGTATGTGTGTGTGGTGTGCCTGCATGTGTGTGGGGTTGTCCACATGTCTGCAGAGTGGATGGAGCCCAACTGTCGGAGCTGTCAATCACTTTGCCAGGAGATGAAATCAGGATGTTCAGAGGACACACAGCACCTATCTGGCACTCTGCAGATAAGAGTGCTGCAAGCACAGGTGTGTGTGTGCGTGTGTGCGTGTGTGGGCACATAGTTATCTATTTATGTGTGCACGCACGTGGAGACTGTGAGCCGTGTATGGTAGGTCAGGAGTATTTGTAAGTACAGTATGTGCCTGAGTGTGTTGTTAGTCCCTGATCTGTAATATCATAGATAAATCAAAGTTTAGGATGCAAAAGTTTAAACTAACGTAATAGCACGCGTTTAGCAAGAAGGGAATTTGGCTCATTTGCATTCTCTCAGTCTTTTAAATTACTTAACTGTGCTTACCAAGAGCTTTGTAATATTATGTAGCGTTTTCTCACTTAGTATATTAACCAGCTCTACAGAAAATGACATTGATTTTCCCTTTTATGTACCAAGATGATTATATATACATAATCCTCTTGGTACATATATATATGTGTGTGTGTGTGTGTGTGTGTGTGTGTGTGTGTGTGTGTGTGTGTGTGCGTGTGTGTGTGCATCTTTTGATGCATTCACAAGTGCTGTAAAAAAATATTATAACTGCCTGATTTACACAGGGAAAATTCACATTCCAGTTCCTCTTCTCAATATACTGTTCTGAAGTTCTTTGTATGTTCAAACACAGAATTAGCCACTGTCAACTGTCAAAGCAACATTTTCACAAGTTCAATGATAGATTGAGTTCAGGGTTTGGAGTGTGTCTTTAAAGAGGGCAGGTGGAGTGCCGCTGGTTGTTGAGTGATAACACTAAAATTAAAACTCATTTTTTTTAAATAAAAAAATCAAAGAAGAACAATGGGTAATGTTTACTGTGTGGTTAAAAATTAATTAAACTGGCCAATATGCACCTTGTCAGCTAAAATAATGAAGGTTTCCTAGCTAGATTTTGGAGCAAGGTCCCCTGCATGACACGGCTTGAAAATCAGCTATTAAGCGCTGTTATTATGCCAGCTTGTATTGTGCATTAATTGTGCGTATTACCATATTTCCAAACAAAGTAACAATTAATCACAGTGCTGCAAACCGACTGCCTAACATTGCATCTGGCATTCAGGTGCCCCTTGGGGTCCGTGGCCTTGAGCTTGTCACCCGTTTTGTTCTGTTGGTAATCCGGTCTGGGTGAGATACTATGAACGAATTGTAAATGCACCTCATCAACAATATGCTTTCATCATTTTTTAATCTAAATGTAATTTGATTTAACGAGGGATTTTCCTCTTCATCTACTCGGATGATGAATGGTGTTACATTTGGCTCTTTTTCAGGAATACTTTATGTAAACATTTCTCCGAGCAGCGCCATAAAATATCCCTCATATTCATTAATCAAGTTTAGCGTGTGTTACCGACTGACAAACAAGCAAACGGACGCATTGGAGCATACGCATAACCTGTCTCTGACTAGCACTAGTAATGGGAGTTTACAGTGAGAGAAAAGGAAACAACCTTGGGCCTGTCCTTTAACAACAAGGCTTGTTATTCACAGAATGAAAGTGAGGCTACTATTCTGAGTGTGTCACAATACACAATTTATTCAGTGCTTACACCTAAAAATGTAAAAGAACTGATGCAAGGAAAAAAAGGGTGTCCTGTGTGAGCTTTATATTTAGAGCAACACTGCCTCACTGAGTTAGCAAACTGTAGCTGTGAAGAAGTTCTCAGGCATCGCATTACCACTTCAGGGTCAAACATTCCAGTATTTCACTGGAAACATGATGCATATCTGTAACACTTTAGAGAGATTAACTAAACTCCAGATGTGACCTCAGCCCCTTACTTCAAACCCAAAGTGTGTGTGGGCATGTGCTTGCATTCATACAATATGCCCGTGTAATGTCAATCCTCTCTAGTCATCCTACACTTATCCTTCATCCTCTCTGCACCCAGATTTAACTGTGAAACACCCCTCCCCCTATCACCCCAGCCCAATTTACCACCACCCTCCTCACACACTTTCTGAAGCTCAGCGCTTAGTCAAGCCCCCCCCCCCCCCCCCCCCCCCCCCCCCCACCCCTCCCTGGATCACGAGCGCAATATTTTCTCTTTCCAAAATGCCTGGGACTTGCCCTCTCTCTCTCCTAGTTTGTCTCCAACTTTCCTAACATTGCCAAACGGTGCCAAATTGAATGGACTTAAAAGAACGAATGAGATCTTTTGAAGAGAAGCATGACATAAACATTGCTAAGGATGAGAAGCGAGAAGAGAAGTGGAGGGGTGCACATGCACCCCCTGATGCCTTTCACTTGTCCCATCCCCATATGTGCATATTTCTGTCTCAGCGGAAGCTCCGCTGCGCTTAGATGTTGTGATTTGCATGGATTTGAAGAGGAGATGGGGTGGATTTCCAAGACACTCATGAGTGATTGTGACCATAGAGGCATGCTGGATTAAAACGCTGGGTCTTTGATAAGGAGATGAAGGGAAGCAAGGGAAACGCAGAGGAAAGGTGATTAGAGGCCAAGGTCTGACACTGGCTGTAAAAGTGACACATTTCTGAATGTGATTTACAGCTTAGGTTTCTGAAGTGGGTGATCTGGGAAATCTTGTGCAGACTGATGTGTGGCGATATGGATTATAGTTCTGTATCCATATAATGTATGTAAACACATGCAAAGCTTTGGTATGCACATGTACAGGAGGGAAAGCCCAAGATTTGTCAGTTTTCTCATTTTAAATGTTAGCATATGTACAGTATGTACACTAAACTACTTGTGTGACATGGGTTTGCCATGGCAAATATAATTCTGAATATATCAACGTGGATAACCTGGTGAAAATATTAGCTAATTGTCAAGGCTGGAAATAAAAAAAAACAAAGGAACACAGGGGCCTCAGTCACAAAGTGAATCTTTGTCACACTGAGAAAAAAAATAGCACCCTCCTGTCCACTTCTGTTTTCTCTTCCAGCTGAATACATAATCCAATTTAATACTTGCCTTTCTCGAGGCTTTCAGCATCAGTTTGTGAAAAAAGAACTTGTAATGAAGTCTGTGTGCTTTTATAACTTAAAATTAGGGGCTTTTTTGGTTGATTTTTGAGATCATTTATATGTTACTTTAACAACTCTTTATATTCTCAACAGAAAAATGAATAAAATCAATAATGATATACAGTGGGGCAAAAAAGTATTTAGTCAGCCACCGATTGTGCAAGTTCCCCCACTTAAAATGATGACAGAGGTCAGCAATTTGCACCAGAGGTACACTTCAACTGTGAGAGACAGAATGTGAAAAAAAAATCCATGAATTCACATGGTAGGATTTGTTAAAGAATTTATTCGTAAATCAGGGTGGAAATAAGTATTGGTCAATAACAAAAATACAACTCAATACTTTGTAACATAACCTTTGTTGGCAATAACAGAGGTCAAACGTTTACTATAGGTCCTTTACCAGGTTTGTACACACAGTAGCTGGTATTTTGGCCCATTCCTCCATGCAGATCTTCTCAAGAGCAGTGATGTTTTGGGGCTGTCGCCGAGCAACACGGACTTTCAACTCCGCCACAGATTTTCTATGGGGTTGAGGTCTGGAGACTGGCTAGGGCCACTCCAGGACTTCCAAATGCTTCTTACGGAGCCACTCCTTTGTTGCCCGGGCGGTGTGTTTTGGATCATTGTCATGTTGGAAGACCCAGCCTCGTTTCATCTTCAAAGTTCTCACTGATGGAAGGAGGTTTTGGCTCAAATCTCACGATACTTGGCCCCATTCATTCTGTCCTTAACACGGATCAGTCGTCCTGTCCCCTTGGCAGAAAAACAGCCCACATAGCATGATGTTTCCACCCCCATGCTTCACAGTAGGTATGGCGTTCTTGGGATGCAACTCAGTATTCTTCTTCCTCCAAACACGACGAGTTGAGTTATACCAAAAAGTTCTACTTTGGTTTCATCTGACCACATGACATTCTCCCAATCCTCTGCTGTATCATCCATGTGCTCTCTGGGCAAACTTCAGACGGGCCTGGACATGCACTGGCTTCAGCAGCGGAACACGTCTGGCACTGCGGGATTTGATTCCCTGCCGTTGTAGTGTGTTACTGATGGTGACCTTTGTTACTTTGGTCCCAGCTCTCTGCAGGTCATTCACCAGGTCCCCCTGTGTGGTTCTGGGATCTTGCTCACCGTTCTCATGATCATTTTGACCCCACGGGATGAGATCTTGCGTGGAGCCCCAGATCGAGGGAGATTATCAGTGGTCTTGTATGTCTTCCATTTTCTGATGATTGCTCCCACAGTTGATTTTTTCACACCAAGCTGCTTGCCTATTGTAGATTCACTCTTCCCAGTCTGGTGCAGGTCTACAATTCTTTTCCTGGTGTCCTTCGAAAGCTCTTTGGTCTTGGCCATGGCGGCGTTTGGAGTCTGACTGGTTGAGGCTGTGGACAGGTGTCTTTTATACAGATGATGAGGTCAAACAGGTGCCATTCATACAGGTAACGAGTGGGGGACAGAAAAGCTTCTTACAGAAGACATTACAGGTCTGTGAGAGCCAGGGATTTTCCTTGTTTGAGGTGACCAAATACTTATTTTCCACCCTGATTTACGAATAAATTCTTTACAAATCCTACCATGTGAATTCATGGATTTTTTTTCACATTCTGTCTCTCACAGTTGAAGTGTACCTCTGGGTGCAAATTACTGACCTCTGTCATCATTTTAAGTGGGGGAACTTGCACAATCGGTGGCTGACTAAATACTTTTTTGCCCCACTGTATAATGGTTGGGAATACAATGAAATAATATAACAATTTGTTCCCAAGGAAGTCCCTCCATCCATCCATCTTCTTTCTCCTATCCAGGACTTGGTCATGGGGACAGAAACCTAAACCCCAGACCTCCCTCTTCACACCCACCCCCTCCAGCTTTTCTGGAGGAACACAGGGTGCTCTCAGGCCAGCTGAAAAATGTAATCTCTCCTGTCCTGGCTCTACCCCAGAGCCTCTTTCCAATACCTGGAACACCTCATCAAGAGGTATCCTTGTCAGATGCAAGAACTACCTAAACTGGCTCCTTTCGATGTGGAGGAATAGTGACTCTACTATTCAGCTGTCAATCTCCAGCTCCCCTATTCATTCACTCATGAACAAGACCCAGAGACACTTAAACTCCTCCACTAGACCAACGCATAATTTGTTTAACTTAAACTAAAACGTAAGCTTGGTGAAAACACAGTTGCAGAAAAATAAAAATCAATCTCATACTGTAATGGAGATAAAAACAGAGAATACATACATCATGAAATATATCAAACCATCTTACCATGATGCCTGAGTTTGCATGTGGGAGTTATGACAGAAACAATGTTGTCTGGGGTAATGTACACTTAGAATAATCTTGCAGTACAAACTGATGACAGGGACTGTGTGATTCACAAGGCCTCAATGAGTATCTCACCATGTAATCAGCACCCAGGTATTTCTCCTGTAACCAGGGGTCTTGGGCACATCTTTGGGTGATGAAGCAAACTGATCATGTGCTATGCGGTGAAGGCTCTGTTGCATCGATCACAAGTTGCTAAAACTGATTGTAATTACATGGAACATCACCTTTCTTGTGGGGTACATGAGGATGGGTTGTACCAGATATGTGTATTCCACCTCACCATAATTGCACTGTATTGCCGGGAGGCCTTCAACATTTGCGTGGGTAATAGTAAGTAAAACCTTGAGGTGATTCCCGATCTGAGCCCAAGTGTTGATCTGCTTTTAGACTCCTGTGCTAATCATAGTTTGTCCATAATGAACACTATGCTGTAGCACAACAGTGTTTTTTACAACTGCACTTGGCAGCAGGTGTCACCAGTTTGCAGGTTTATGATCAATTTTGTAATTGCATCGTGACATCTGTGGCTGTGTGTTTTGGTGACGAGAGGAACTGAGTTGGCAACTGAAAACCTCTTTGACAGCATTTCAAGGGAAGCTTTTGACATAGAGTCCAAGTGGACCCTGTGTCCCACTGATGGGACTCTATAAGCTGCAGCCATGATGCTGTTGTTGTTTTCTGGTGTGCTAGTGACTCTAGAACCCAAAAGCATTAGTATAAAGGGAGCTATCAAACTGCCTCAATAGCTATCAAGTCCTTGAGTTTACTTAACTTCTGGGTTTCTGAAGGCAAGAAGAGGTGAGTGCTGTATGTAGTGATGGAGTTTTGAGGATCTCGTCAGTTCCTCTGCAGAGTAAAATATTCTGTATATCAGGGATTACTTGCCATTTACCAGGGAAGAGGGCTAGTGGCAGGGCCTTGGGGTGAATATCATTCACCCTGAGTTTTAGGCTCTGGATGTTGAATGGTTTTCCTAGTTGACATGCCTGTGCGACACTGTAGGTCCACTCTAGATTGGCAGCATTGGTTTTGGTTCTTTGGCATCTGCTAATTAGGACAAAATTCTAGGATTTCACCCAACAAAACTGAAGCAAAATCTTTTTTTGATGGTCTGTCCCTCTCAGCAAAAGATATTATACTGTATATCAGAAAATTTCATTAGCATCTTCTAGTTTATGATTCTGTCCCTACATAACTGATGATAATCTGAAATGTTGGCAACATAAATCAAAATCACTGCAGTCAATCATCAATCATGTGGTATACTTACTCTTGCTCATTTTAACCCATGAAAAACAGAAAATGCTTTGCATAAATAGTACTTTAGAAATAAGGAGAGGAGTGTATTTCCTAGTCCTTAGTTACTTGGTACCTGCTAATAAGTAGCTACTAATACTAGTACTTCACACCTTGTCTAGGTGAAAGGCTGATGCGTTGTGTTGCCTGACTTATTTTCTGCACACCGACTTTTAATCTGACTTTTAATAGAATTTCTTTTTTGCCTGTTGTCATCACAGTCATCGTGATCGTTTAGTTTATTCTTTTGATCCTCAGTCTTATATGTTTTAAATGACTGATTCTTACCTTTGAGAACCAACTATGGGTATTTAATAGTTTCCAGACCAACGTTATATTGAATCTTGTCAGGTAAAAGGACAAAGAAAGTATTAAGGAGTTCTGTGAACTCCACAATGTGTTTTTCCCCCTGCACATTGAACAAATGCCTGAATCCTTGCCTGACTTTTGAATCAATGTTCATCACGGAGAAAAGATCAGAAGATGACCTTGATAAGATGTGCACACGTATAAACCTAGTGGGCAGGAACATAAAGAAGTTGACAAATTCACAGCTATTCAAACTTACGCAATCTTTATGGTTTATTTGTTTATTTTTCCTTCACGTCAAGTGTTTTTTTTTTTTTGTTCTGATTTTTTATCTTGTTTTATTTCTCTTGCACTCCTTCGACCGCTAAAAGTCCTTTCGTCAGCTTCCCCCCTCCCTCACTGTATTGCTTTCTGCTCAGTTTCAGTCTTGGTGGCCTCCCATGAGTGTAGTGTGTCTAACCAAGCTGTCCGTGGCTGTCTGTCAGTCACATCAACTCTCAGCCTTCGGGGAGACACAGAGCAGTGCAGAGGAAAAAAAAGCAGACCACTTTTAGTGAGACTTTTGAATGGTGAGCTACATCCATGTGAACAAAATAAGTACACACCATGGAAATTTTTGACTTTTACAACAAGCAGCATTTGATCCTTTTTGAAACAGTGCCTATTCAGGCTTTCCACCACTGTATTACACGCCTGCCTGTCTGCTCTGCCTAACTCGATCCCTTTCTGGGCCAGTGCTCTAAGGATTTTTAATTATAATGTTTTTTCTATAAAAACTCTATCTTGTCCATGGATTTTTTTTCACATAGAAAACACACAAAATAAAGAAGGCCTAAAACATCTACACAAAATTAATTCACATGTCATGATCCTGGGTCCTTTTGACCCAGCGTTTTGTGTTTTCTATTAGTGGGATTTTAGTTCTGCTGTTCCTCCTGTTTATTGTATTCTGTTCTGCCCATCTATTCCTGTGTTAAGTCCGCGTTTCCTAGTCTGTCTTTGCGTGTGTGTGTTTCCTGTCTTATTGTGAAGGTCTGCGTCTTATGTGAGTGTTTTCAGTTTGCCTCCCTAGTCTCATCACGTTAATCACTCCCAGCTGTGTCCCCCACCTGTGTGTAATCTCCCTGTGTTCTCTGAGTGTTTTTAAGTCGTGTCTTCTGTCTTAGTCGTTGCTGGTTCGTCTGTGTTGTTTCCCCTTGGTCTCCCTGCGTCTCTCCATCCGTCTCTCTGTGTGTATTTCCCCGGACCTCCCTGCATCCACGTTTCTGGTTTGTTTTGTTAGTTTGCCCAGTTTAGGTTTTCTGTTACACCTTCACCCGCGCCATTGCTGTTGTATTTTCTTTTGTAAATAAATACTCATCTGCACCTGAGCTGCCGCTTCCGGGTCCTAAATAGTTCCCACACTGCTTGCCCCAGCAGACCGTGACATCACATGAATTAATACTTTTTTACTTTCTTGATGTGCAGCTCAATTCTTCTGTCTGCGCTTCTGAACAGTTGGAAGGTGAAGTTAAATGAAACAGTTTGAGCCAGTCCCCACAGCCACTTAAGCAGGACTCGGATTGAATTCAATTCAATTCAGTTTTTATTTATATAGCACCACATCAGCAGTCGTCTCATGGTACTTTGTATTGTAAAATAGAGAGCCTCCAATAATACTCAGATCCAAGGAACTAATTGCAGTGTTAGGATAAACCTGGTTTTGCTGTGGCGATTCTTCTCTCCGCGTCCAACCTCTTTTAGTTCCTAACAAGAGCAGATTGTTTGTTGAAGAAGTGTCCAAAAAACCCCAAATTTCATCACGAGATCTGCCAACTCTCGCAAATGTTCGTGTCAAAAAGCATGGGGCTACAATCACAAAAACATTGCACAAATTTGACTTCCATGGCAGGTGTGCCACTGTTGTGCAAAAAGTAACATTAGAGGAAGACTAGAGTTTGCCAGTGAACAAACACGCAAATATTTGTATTATTAAAGCCTTCTAGTCATTATTTAAAGTATTTGAAAACATCATAACTGCATATAAAAAAATACTAAATGGAAAAAAAATACTAACTTAGGCTGACACATCACACATGTTCCAACTTTTTCATTAAAAAACTGAAAAGGAGTAACTGACAAATATTCAGGTTCTTCTGAGGAAACCAAACTGTAACTGATGACATCCAGCAGGTTTTAATTAAAAACATTTGTTGCAATTTGTGTTGTTTACAAGTAATTTATTATCTTATTCTCATGCATTTAAGTCTAATTAGTTCTTGCCTTATGGCCTTTTGGAAAACTAGATAAGGACCAAAAAAGAAATAACTATAATTAGCAGTTGTAGTGACTGCAGAAGCAGTATTCGGTTTAAAAATGCGTGTTTGAGTTTTCAGAGGCAGTCAGGCCTTCATCATTTGTTCATACACATGGCCTGAGGCCGTTCTCAATTGATTCATGGATAACAAAAAAATTCAGCTAAGAAAACATTGATGAATCCCAGATTTTAGTGTGAAGCGATTGGTCACAGAAACATTTCAGTGTGTGAATGAGGCTTGATGAGCAGAAAGCTAAAAAATTTGCCACGGAAAGTCTCAAACAGCAGAAATGGAGAGCTGTGTAAATCCTACTGAAATGTTGTGGGGTGGTACTTAAAATGGACAATATGTGTGAAAAAACAAAACGGTACAAAAAAAGCCTGCCTTCAAATACCTTGCGACTCTTCCAAGGTTTTTGACTGCTCTTCCATACGAAAAGGAATTTTATATGGAACAGTGATCAGAAACTTCAGAAAGCCAATGTTAACGATGGGTGGACAATTATGCAAAACACTTCCAAGAAGTTGTCTCTGCTGAAAAGGGGGAAATACTCCGTAGGAATATGAAGCTTTTGTATTGATAGAAGGATCATTTGTTGCTTTTCCTAACATGTCAAAAAAGCCCCCGGAAATTCCCATTGGATGTCTTTACTTTTATCCACGTAAAAGCTCTATTTAAACAGAACTCTAAAAGGACATGAAAAAAGAAAAAAACTGACCACTTCTTTTACTAATCCATTTATTCTATCCCAAACCACCACTATGCCTCTCACAGCCCTATATCATTTTATTTTTTTTCCCCTCTTGGCTCCCTCTCTCAGTTTTATTGAGTCCCTGCTCCCTGTGTCGTCTCTCTCATACCTCTCTGTTCAAATGACAGGCTCCCCTCTTAGCCCCTGTCACCATAGCTGCCACCTTGGCAGCAAGTGATAGTGTGAAGCTGTGTGGGAGTTCTCTGGTGCTGACGATGTCTCAGGCTAGTTTTCTTTTTCCACCAATGAGACCTACAGATCTGGATTTTTTCATGTAAATATCAAACATCTAAAATGAGTGTTTGAGGAACTCCTGAACTCTTGTCCTCAAATGCCTCGATTTGCATACCAAATTAACACCGATGAAGGATAATATTAAAGAGGAAGAAAGAAATTACAGTTTTATCTGTTTAAAGACTAATTTTTTTTTAAAAAATGAAGCCAATTACTTGCTTTTTCCTTCAGCTACCTTTAGGATCCATATTGTCTTTTAACTCATGATAAGGTGAAGAAGGGGATGAAAGGGAAACCAGGTATATCTATCATTACCCGGCCCCCTGCCTGCACAATCTCCTTTATGGGGACCGCCCACAGTGACACACTCAAATTATTCATGGGAATTGCAGACCACCTAGCACCTTGCAGGAGTATCACTCATCCATCCTCAGATACATGGACACTTTAATTTGATAGTGTGAAATTGGAGAACCTCTGAAGAACCTCCCCAAAATCTTATTTCCTCTTTCTTCACTGTCACTGGTATGTGTCTGAATTTTGAGAAAAACGTATAATTTGCTTTTTTTTTTTTCATATTCACAGGACTGTGATCTTTCTCTTATTCCTGACTCCATTTCCTCCTTAAAATTTGTGTTAAAATTTTACTCGGTCTTCTCATACTTTGTCTGTTTTTTGCCTCGTAAAAATTTTGTAAAAAAATTATCTTCTTTTGTTTTTATTTTTTGCCTTTATTTCTAAATATTATTTCCCAAGTACAGAGCTGATGGTGGCATTCTGATATAAGTAGTGCAATTCCTACGTACACAACAGGAACAATAGGATAAATTCTACTTCTTTTTACTAACACATCGTCAGCGACCCTGAATAGCAGTTTTTAAAAATAAAGTCAATATTTTTTTTTAACGCTCACACTCTGCAGAAATAATTTTATCGTAAAGTTAGACAAATTTACAGGGCAAGGAAAGGATTGTTGCAAACCACTATCAGCTTGAATGTAAAGTATTTTTTTATTCTAATGAAGTGAGGGAATAACTACATTTCATGTAGCTGTACTAACTGCACAGCCCCATCAAAGAGATGACTAGAGGACCAGCAGGAGTTTGACTGCGGTTTGTGTTCTTACAGGTTTCAGACCGAACTGCCTTGGGCTATGGATCTCACCGAGTGTTTTCTGATAGATGTGCCTCTTTATTCTACTTTACCTTGAACGCAAATACTTCAGAGTGGGATAGACTAAGAACACATAAGAATACTCCCAGTGGCACATACTGCCCTACTTTTGTCCAACACCATGGCCCACAGTCTTTTTTTCTTGGCTTATTTTGTCAGATTCATTCTGACAAAATATATATGTGGTGGGAGGGAAAATGGCCTACAACATTTTTTTTCTTTCATGTCTTCACCATCTACAGTCAAAGAAAAGAGTTCTCTCAGATTGGAGTGGCCCACAAAGTAAAACACGCTTCCACTAGTAGTTGCAAAGCTTCTGGACACCTCCTGCCAGGTAGTGTTCTCCATGTTAAGGAAAGTCTACTACAGAAAACCTCTAATGTTATTCACTGGCGTGCATTGCAGTTATTTTTAGTTACATCTAAAATCCTTCTAGTACAGTTAAAGCTCATAATGGTTTGGCCTTCGAGTACATTTCTGACTCTGGATCACCCTTTTTAACACAGTCAGGACTCTTTTAAATGTTCTTAGGATCGGATCTAAGTATGCTGCTAACCTGAGACTAACTACATCACAGAACACTTAAACAGACTCAGAACCTTTTTATTCACACCGGCTAATGCTTATTTTTTTATGTGTTTATGTTATGTTTTTATCTTCTCTGTTAAGCACATTAAGCTTCTGTATAATGAAATGTGCAATATAAATTATTTTGACATTACCATATCCATGTCTTTGATATGTTATAATTCAGAAAATAAGTAGGTTTATAATAATTAATTAACCTCTTACGCCCCAAGCCTAACTGGTAAATGGCCTGTATTTGTATAGCGCTTTACTAGTCCCTAAGGACCCCAAAGAGCTTTACACAATCAGTCATCCACCCATTCACACACACATTTACCAAGCCTAACTGATCTCCTGCCTTTTGCCCCCTGATTAAGAGGTTAAGTAAGTATCTTTTTGTTTCAAGTACACTGTCGGCTTTCCTTAAAGTGTTTGTTTGTTTTTCTACTTACATATTTCAAATTTGTGGGTAATACTTTACTAAATAGAAAGATCCATTTCTAACTGTGACCTCAATTTGCACCACCCAGAGCAAACCATTCACATATCCAGGGGACACTGTAAACAGAAGTTTAAATGAATATTCATCATGTATGCATTGCTTTTTGCAGCGGTGGTTTGCTTTTGTTTAACTGTTGTCATTATCTATCATGGATGTAATGTGTGTCTTTGTGTGGTAGTAATGTTTGTGTTTGGAATTATCAGAAAGGAAACATGAGGCTAAAAGAACAGAGAGGACCTGATAAGACAGTGCCCAAAAGAAACTTATGCCCACAACTTCTCAGTCTCTTAGCAACAGCTGCCGAGGCTCCGTGCTGGAGGAAACTCTCCTCTGATTTTCCAGATGCTCTCCTGAATACTCGATTTAGGTGGGTCAACATAAATAACTTACTGTACTGCATTTTATTTCCAGGCGTTTAAATTATATAAACATTTTTTTTTATTTTTTACTTTTTTTTATTTTTTTTAGCTTTTAATAATAGTCAACATCTAAGAACTTAGAATAGACTTAACTTCTAGATGACTCCTTTGGTGGTTAATAAATATAAATGTAAAAATAATATTGTTATTAGGAATTTTGTTGCCAGGCAAGTTGACTGATGAGAGCAAACTGGGAATTCTGGTAGTTGGGCAAAAAAGGAGATCATAATACTGCCACAGCGGATCATCGGCCTCCAACTCACCGTATTCCTTGCATCCTCCTCTGCCGCACCATCCCCCTGCATGTCCTCCTTCACTAAATCCATGAATCTTCTATGTGGGCCTTCTCTTTTCCTCCTGCTTGGCAGCTCCATATTCAACAGTCTTTGTCTAATATATCCACTATCCCTCCTCTGCACATGTCCAAATCGACTCACACTAAGCCTCTCTAACTTTGTCTCCAAACCACTCAGCCTGAGCTGTCCAACTGATGCACTCATTTCTAATCCTGTCCATCCTGGTCACTCCCGGTGTAAATCCTAACATCTTCATCTCTGCCATCTTCAGCTCAGCCTCCTGTCTTTTTGTCTCCAAATCATACATCACAGCAGGTCTCACTACCATTTTGCAGAGCTTCCTTGTCACTCATCTCCACCCACTTCAGCTTCCCTGCATTCTCAACTTCACCTTTCTTGCGAAATGGGCATTGTTTTTGATGGTTAACTTCAGGTAACTGAACTTATCTACCTTCACTTCCTCTGCTTCTTACAGCTTCACTGTTCCACCTGTACATATGTGTTCTGTGTTGCTTTTACTGGCTTTCATTCATTACTCCTCTCTCCAGAGCATACCTCCACATCTCTGGGCTCTCCTCTGCTCTCACTACAGATCACAATATCTTCTGCACAACATCAAAGTAATGAAAATTGATTTACATACAATTAATTGTTTTTTTTTATATCACTGGATTAGGGATGCTTAGTGTAGGCCACAGTATATATCTGATTTTCTTTTTCCTTACTGAAAAGGGAAAAATTGACATAAAGGCAACATCTGGCTGCCTTTATATGTTGGTGAGCATATTACCAGTGCATTAACTGCAGATAACGCAGCTGCAGCTTCAGGCACTACTTTTTTTGCAACAGCAACTAATTTTCACGTTGGCTGTGTGGCTGGCAGATTGGACCCAAAAGCAGGACTCAGAAACACAAAGGAATAAACTAAAAGGCAGGTTTAATAAACTAAACAATTTACAAAATAACATGTGAAAACAAGACTGGGAACCTCAGACTTACAACTCAACACAAGGGAGGACACAACCTCGACGGACCACACGACAAAGGACAAAGGCTGTGTCCCAATTCAGGGTCTGCATGCTTGAAGTACGCGCACTACGCGTACTACGTATGGTGCGTACTATAAGTACGAGAAGTGTGGAAGTGATAGGCTTGTGAAATGGGACGGTCTAGCCTTCGTCACGCTGTTCAGGTTGCCTAGCAACCATGATACTAACTGCGAGAAACGTCTCATAACGTCTCATAACGTCTCATAACGTCTCATGTGACATAAATAAAGGAGAAAAATGTTTTGTTGGTCATTCATTTTTGTCATGACATCACTTTGATTAGTTGAGTATCTGAGGCTGAGACCACAGGACTGTAAAACATGATTGTTGGGCTTCATTTCTGTACCAAACAGTCATTTCAAGATTAGTTAGTAAATAACAATTAGCTGATGTTGTTCATGAGACTAAAGTCATCTCACTGTGGTAATGTAATTTATGGCCAATATTATAGTATTGTCAGATTATTATAATATATATATATATATATATATATATATATATATATATATATATATATATATATATATATATATATATATATATATATATAGGCTGTAAAACCACGTTAACGCTGAAAGCACAAACATCACTAATGTCACATAACTTTGCTGTTGGCCACATGTCGGCAATGTTTTAATGTTCTTCGTTATTAAACATTCGCACATAAATAAGTGACATCGTATTCAGTACTTACTTTTGACAGTTCACTCTTCGGCCGCTATTTTGCGGCAAAATTATCCACACCCACCGCCGCGCTATGAATTGTGGGATATATGGGACCATGAAGCGTGCACCGGACCACGCTTGACATTTGGGGAAATCGACGGCGCATTTGGAGTATGCATTTGAAGTATACTTCGAATTGGGACAGCCGTCGTCGCGTGGCGGTGACGTAATCACGCTTAAAATGCGTACTTCAAGCGTGCAGACCCTGAATTGGGACACAGCTCCTGAATTGGGACACAGCCAAAGGAAGCGATTGGGAAAACCAGGAAACACAGCTTAACAAAATCAGACTAACGAGACGGGGGAAGCAAAACTAGACACAACATGAGATAAGGGACTATCAAAATAAAACAGGAAGGAACAAACACTGAGACCAGGACTAACACTTGAACTTGATGTGAAGTTGACACAGGGACAGGAGACAAACAAACATGGAGACATGACTGATTGGGGAGACAGAAAGGCAACACAAAAAAAAGTTAAATAACATAATCACACAAGAACCCATGAACCAGAGAAAGAGATAATAAAACTCAGAGGCACTAGGAATATTGAACACAAACAGAAGACTACGGAGCTCAAACACAAAATTCATCTTAACCCAGAATGGTACCTAAAGACTTATAGGAGCACAGAACTAAAAGATGAAGGAAAAGACATCTCTGTGTCCTAGGCACCGTGACACTAATAGGCTTGATGAGCCCTCATTACATCATTCTGCAGTGTTATGATGCTAACACCACAGAATGATACACTGCAACATTTTCAGTTTAGGACAAGATTGTGATTCTATGATCACTAGAAAGCTCTATATTCCAAAGCTGAGGAGTGAGAGAACTGGAAATTTTACACACTCTTATCCACACAGTCGACGTCGTCTAAGTTACTGTGTTTGATAGAAATAAATGATCATAGCACACCTTCCACAATCAGAAGGCGGCCTAACAGTTACAGCTGTAACAGAAATGTAACAGTCTGGTAACATTTGAAACCGCCGGGTTACCACTAAGACTTGCCAAAAGCATATATTATGCTGTTGTATGTTTCTTTCACAAGGCTGGGTGGGATGGCTGAAATAATAAAAACATAAAAAGAAGCAAACCATTTCTGCCCTTGTTTTTCTAATTGTGGCTATCTCATTCCTTTCTCCCATTTCTTTCAAAATGTAAAAATTTCTATTCAACAAGAGAAGATGCAGGCAGTGAAACAGAAGAGGCAAAAAAAAATAAATAAATAAAAGAGCGAGAGAAAAAAAGCTTGACTCTGAAGATAGCCATTCCATTTTTAACATTCACATTTCTCCCAACATGCATGCATTGAGGAAATTGCTTACGAGGTTGATTATAGACTGTAGCTGGTGCACTTCGCATGATGTGGGAGAGGAACCCAAGAGTGAGGAAAATTGTTGAGCGGTCAGAATACCGTTATTCACACACATTTCTGTAAATAAGTATAGGTGCAAAATATTCCAGCAGCACGGGGATGAAACTTTATTTCAAACCACGAGCTGAGGAAGATTTGTCCCTGTGTTGTTTTTTTGTAAATATCAGCCTACAAAATATTACAATCCAACATGGCTGCAGAGTCATGACCGCATGGCTGTGACAGGCAGCAGAAGTGAAGTGAAGCATGCACAGATGCTAGCTTGAATCTGTTTGTCAGCAAGAGGTTATCAAGAAAACTTTTGCGTGCTGAGCAGCAAGTGAACGAAAAGAAATCAAAGGAAGGCCACACACTTTTTTGGTACCCGGGGGCAGGGACCATCCGTGGCGCAGCTGGGCTTGCTGAGAGCCTTGAGGCGAGAAGGGCACCCCTCTGGTGCCTGCAGGGCAGACCACACCCTGCTGCCTTGCAGGCCACAAGATGTCTGGCAAGGGCCTGGCACAGATGGAAGAGAGAGTGTGTTGTGGCGCTCACAGACTGGTTTTTGGGTATGTCACGAATAAGTGCAAGGTATGTAAATGTTCGAACATGGAGCATCTTTGCTCCTGTGTCTTATATGCGCTGTGCTCCTGTGCATGCAAATTGACCAAAAGAACACTGGGTGAAAGCATTACATCAGCAGTGAAAGTATTTAAACTGAATTACATGTCCGTCTGTGAAAATTCACAATTATCCGGTGAAAAAAATATCTATTTTCAACCAGTGTTTCCCACTATTTTAGCCTGATCACATTAAACATAGCACAAATGATTAGCTTGATCATTGAATAAAACAGTGATCATGTATAAACATGCATAAATAAATACATAAATAAATATAACAGATATCTATATATAACATAAAAGTAGAAAAGGATCATTTATTAATCAAAATTACTGAAATTATAAAGTGGTTACATCTTTGTAAAACCTTGTATGTACATTGGAACGCCTCCTGCTCGTATGTCTCCTGACAACACCTGTGACATCATGGTGCAAGCTCTTGTTTTTTTAATCAGCAACAACAATAATTGCACCGTTAACAAATAAATACGCACCACACTAACACTGGAGGACATTTAAATTATTTATCAAAACCAATAAAATGCCCCTGAGTAAGTAAATAAAAGCTAACAACTTAAAAAGTAATACAACATACTAAGTAAAAGAGACAAACAATAACTATTTAAAAGGCTAAAATAACCTAACTCTTCTCTGCAAAATAACTGCCCTTAAAAAAAAGTGATGTCACTGTGGAAATAGCTCTAAAAGGCAAGAAAGTCATTGTTCTGGAAGTGTGTGTTTTACTTACATCCAAGTGCTTCAGATCGGTACTTTGAGGCTGTCTGATGTCTCTAATGGCTTTACACTGGTTGTGTAAAGCGCTTTGGGGTCCCTAGGGACTAGAAAAGCGCTATACAAATACAGGCCATTTACCATTTTTCTCAGTATCTCGTCCTCTCTGTAGGATCTCAGTCCTTCTCCTCACTCAGACCACTATGTGAGAGCTCAAAGTTATTGTGGGTGTGAGCGCACACACACACAAGCACACACACACACACACACACACACACACACACACACACACACACACACACACACAAACACAGAGTTTATGTTTTCTTTACTTGCTACTGAAAGTACCTGATATCTTAGGATTTTGCAAGGGAAATCAGGGCCATTTTTACAATGTTAAATGACTCATGTAATCAGTGAATATTTAATGCCAATAAAAAAAATTTAAAAAGGAAAAAAAAATAATTGCAGACTTCTTCCAATGTGCCTTTCTCTTTCTGTATCCATCTTTGTCTAAATAAAAAAGAAATTAAAAATATGAGCATTCGATTTTACAGCAGACTGAGTATTCCTGATGAGTGTCAAAAATAGGTCTGATCATTTACATCACAAAATACAGAGGTGAGATCTGCAGCTTCTTAATTCAACTTGTTTCAGTCTCAGTTATGCACCAGGGTTGCTGTCTGCCTGCAGTTAGAAAGTCTTACCATGAAGGGCAAAATGTTACGTGCACAATTTGTTTGCTTTCTAACTGATGCTGCAGTTGCTGTGATGGGCTGATACAGAGGGATGTAAAAAGATCATCCTAACCTGATCATCATTCACTGGATCATTTGGAAGTTAGAAAATCTGCTTCATGATGCTGTAAAACAGGTTACAGAGCTAAGTCGTTTTCACATATTTATTGACTTTTAAACTCCAAAAGTCTGCTGCTGATCTCAGTAAATGTAATACAGGTCGCCTCCTCCACTTGTGGGAGATTTGCAGATGTGGGTAAAAGAGGGGTGACATACTGCAGATGACAGCTTCACAGGAAAACAGAAAAAGTCTGTCATTAATGAAGACTGTGCTCTTAGCAGTCGGTTGCAGTGGAGTACTTATTTGTCAAACTGATAGTTACATTTTGAAATTATTTGATATTAAATATTGAACTCAGGTGTGACCCATGTTAGTATTTGACAGCAGTAAAATACCATAAATTCCTTTAGCTTGAAATCTGTTGGCTTTTCCTAAAGTGTCAAAAAAAGAAAATATTTTTAAATATTGTATTGTTGTACAAAGTTTTTAATCAGTCGCATTCAGTTTGTTCCATGTTTGTGTGTCATTTTTATAGGACAGTGGTGACACAGTTCAAGACAGATCTTGACACAGTCATGAAAAATATCTGTGTTTGTACTACATTAGGCTAGGATGGAGCAATAACATTGGTTGTGCTGTCATCTTCAACAACTTTTCATATGCTGCCTAAGTTAGAATATGAAAATGTACATGGAACTTAAAACAGTCACATGAAAAAGGTAAGGTAAGGTAATATCGATGGATGGTGTCGGTCTTATATACGGGCCCCAGGTGACGGCGTCCAAGCCTGTCCAAAAAGGTCACTGTGCCCCCTTAAAAATTAAGATACACATTTTTCTAATGGAAATGTTAAATAGGCACTTATTATCTCAAATAAGTCATTGTAGTAACAACGAGGGCCATGATGGTAGCTTACTGAACCTCCACCAATCATAACAGCATGGCAGAGGAGGACACTGGTTTTTGGAGTGCATGGGCTAAAGCAAATCAGGGCTTGGGAAGTCAGCTACTTCTTATATATGTCTGTCTGGAAGTGGAAGGTCATCATCAGCTCATGAAGCTGTCTTCAAAGCAGCTTGAATCTTCTAAAACAAATTTAATATGAGCAGACTGGTTATTATGCATACTGGTTCATATGCAGGTTTCTGGTTGGAGGTTGTTTATGCTAGAATTTGTATTTTTTTTTATGTAGGAAGGCTGTAAAGGTGGCAGCACTGTTCTTCTTCTGCTTTTTTATTATTTGTGTTTTATAAAATAACAAAGTGTGTGGAGCCTAATGCCTCCCTCTATTAGGCTTACAAATTTAGTTGCCCATCCAGACCATCTGCTCTGGTGCCGACCCTGCCATTGGAGAACTGTGGCAAGTACCGAAAAATTTAATTGATTACTTCATGTAGTCTTTTTCAGGCAGTTGTCTCCACTGCTGCTGCACCAAAAGTGACATCATCGCCAATTGTGCGCTGTGCACTTTGGTGCCTTTTTATCCAGTTGTGCGCCTCCCAATTTATGTAATCTGGCACACACAGCGCAACCAGTGAAGTCTTGCTGAAGGCACGAGTCTGCCAGCAGGTTTCTCTCTACAGGCATTTCTACGATAGAGCAGTGTGGGAGTCTAAGGATTTCCAGATGGCAAAGTAGGAGATGGCTGCATCAGTTGGAAAAAAAAGTCATGTTTTTCAGAAAATTGTGGAAAAGCCTCTGAGATTGCTTAATTTCCTGTTTTGACTTTTTCTAATGGTGAAGCAATGATTGCTTTTTTTTTTTTATCATTAAAATTCTGATGCAAGTGCGATTAGTACAGGTTACGGCGCTGTCCTTAGCACCGTTTGTCCAAGCAATGTATCAGCTATACCTGCAGCTAAAGAAATCTGTCTTTTAGAGGTATCTAAGTGTTCACCATCCACTAAACTGTGAAATGGACTTATAAATGATTTTTAAAAAACAAACAAAAAAACAATATGGCAAGTAAACACCTCTCTCTTTTTTGTTTTTGCCCTTTCCCTCAAAATGCAGGCTGGAAAGAAGTGCTCTCTGGGCATGCAGTTCCCACTGTAAAAAGCGGGAAAGGAGATGAAAAGGCGAAAGAATGAGAGAGGGAGAACGAGAAAAGGAGACAGAGACAGAGATTCCTTTGATGTTCTCTGCTATAACACATCACAAAGTCAACTCAAAGGGTTTGTTAAAAATGCATGACATGCACACAACTGGAAAATAAGTAATGAACTTAAAGAAATAAAGATCAAGTGATTTCATACACACCCCGACTTCAAAGAATCAACTTGACTTGAAGAGAAGAAAATAGAGAGAGGGAGAAAAAAAATACATATCAATGATTTCTTGACTCTGAGATTGCAGACTAATTATCACTCTGTACCGCAGACCGCAGAGTGGGGCAGACGTGGCTGAAACTGTGCCGATGAATGGAATAAAAAGGATAGAAAATATTTTGGATTTCAGGAGGAGTTTAGGCAAACATTCAGCGTGTCCCCCGATCACGAGGTCTGACTATAGTCTAAGTGAGCCTGCCACGCCAGCGGGAGTGTAATAGACACAATCTGACTTTGCATTCCAGCAATGGAACACCAGTTTGAGGCAAGGAAGCAGATAATTGCTACATAATTACATGCAACAGCAGCCATTAGAATATCCGATAAAAAAAAAAGAAGAGGGAGAAAAAAACAATTATAAAAGGATGATAATGAGGATTCAATCGACGGGGACGATGTTGCCAACACCAGAGAGACCTCGGTTCTCCCTCAGTTTGACTTGCATATGCTGGCCCACGTTACACCATCTGGAAATGGACGCAAACATAAAATGACTTGACACATTGTAATGGGTTTTTTTCTCACTTTCTTTTCTTTTTTTTAAACCTTAAATAGACACCTTTTATTCTCTTACTCTATTTTACACCAAGTGGGCTTTAGGGGAAAACTATCTATTTTTTATTCAGTACGACAATACAAACATTTCTATTAAGCCACCTGATGCCAGACCAAAGCTCGGGGACAAAAGGCGGGGAAATGGCAGCTATCGATAGCACATTTATTGTGGTTTGCCAGCTCTTTAAGTGTTTAAATGTACCCAACAGCAAGGTGATATCGGCTTATCAACCTGGCTACTGCTATCATCTTGGTTTTGCTGTGAAGTCTATTTTTACAGGGAGGTGTTGGTGAGCCATTGTGCCTTCTCCCTGTAAACCGCCCAGCTCCCTTTCCCCATTTGTCTCTTTATTCAGTGTACACAAATGTAATCCACTGAATTTGAAATCATTTCCCTCTCAAGTCAATGAATGCAACTATAAGCCCACGGTGTCGGAACCTCAGGAGCATATGAATAAAGCATAAGGAGTGGGGTGGGGGCACAAGGAGCTGGGGAACAAAACTGGATCTTTTTACCCCTCGGGTCTCCCTGCTACCCAGAAAAAGTAATCGGCTTAACCCGTGGGTGCTGCCGTGGGTTTTCTAGCGTGAGCTACTCTGTACCAGACCAGATCTTACCAAAACCAGAGAGAAGTAAAAATCAATGGTGTACACCCTCTGACTAATGGGATTTCCTGCATTGAATTGTGCATCTAGAAGTTGTGGGCATATGTGTGTGCGCGTGTCAGTGTATATTTGTGCATGCAAAAACTCTATGCCCTTGCATTTTGTGCGTGTCTGTGTGAGCGTGCACCCTTAGTAAGGATAGTGGTGGGTGGTAAACGTCTGACATTTCCTCACAGCGGGGGGCATCTTAGGCATGCCTGGGGGTAGAATATCATGTGTACACACTGAGGGGAGGAGGACAGCAGAGAGGGGAGCCATAAAAGGGGTATGAGCAGAAGCACGGAAAGACAAAACAGAAGGGGAGAGAGAGAAATGCCTAGGGCTTCCAACTGTGGCGGCATTGCAGAAAGGTGTTATTGGAGGGGTAGGCCTCTCGTCTCCCTCGTTGCAGGGATTGTTTCTTTTTTTCTCCCGCATTAATAATTTGAACCTAGAAAGAATGCAGAGAAAGAGGAGGTTCTAAACTGGGGTGGTAAGACGTGACTTTGCAGAAACAAGCACGTGTTGATGGTGACAGGAGGACGTATGCTGAATCAAGACATGTGAGAAGAACAAAACAGGGAGTAAAAAAGCTGTATAGTTCTAAAAATCTACCACAGCTAAAATATGCCTGTCTACCATTTGGCCCTCTTAACTTCACTTTTTTTGAAGCACTGGCTGAGTTACACCTGCAGGAGTTAGAATTACCTTTCAATTACTGCTGATAAATCTATGCAAGGCTTTGGGGAGATTCCACTTTAAAGCTGGCTAACGAGACTAATTAAGTAATGAGACCTGGAGGGCTGCGAGAAAGGGTTTTCTCTCACTTTTTGGACAATTCTCTTCTTTACTGTCATCTCAAACCCTTTTCAGTAAGAAATCATAATGTACATGCATTTGAGAAATGCATGTTGTTGCTTGCTAAGATCCAAAATCTTAAGATTTTAGAGTTATCATGCATCTTGATGAATCTCACACATTGTTTCACAGCACCTGTCCAACTCTTAATATTGTACACGCTGTACTTCGAGTAAGGTACAATGCACGATATAAGCAAGGTCTCAGCACAAAGTCTAATGCAACAGATCATGAATAACTAAAGACAGCTTGCCATTTTCAATATGGGGGCTTCTGAGGAGGCAGTGAAGTGGTTTTGCAGTGCTAGGCAGTATGCTCTCAGCTCTGGAGAACATGCAGGCATTACCCTGCCAAACGCAGCCTGCAGCTGCGTAATAGCATGCATATGCACACTGCAGGAGCCGCTGAATTATTTACACCTTTAAATGTACAGAGAATTCCTTGAGCATCATGTACTGTCTATCACACTCCACCTCACTCGCAGCTCAAATAATATGCTGTACTTCACCTCCTCCGTTTCCTAGTCGTATCAGTACTTTTTGCGAGCATATGCTGTATCTCTCTCCGCGTGCGTAAAACGGAATGTAAGCATGCATACGCTGTATGTGCGTTTGACTGAGATTCTGTGTTGTATGAAAAAGTGTCGTTAGGGGCGAATGAGGGAGCATGTAGTGTAAATAAAGACGAGAATAATGATGACACTAAAACAGTGGTTTGGACTCTGTCGGTGCAGGGGGGCCAGGAACATTCTCCTGTCTCCTGCTGGGCTGACTGCAGCTTTCAAAGTAACACTGGAGATGACAGGGGAAAAAGTGCCGTGCCAATTAGAGTGCCGAGAGAGAAAGAGAAAAGGAGGTGGGTGCAGTAGAGAGAGGGAGAGAAAGAGAGAGAGAGAGGGAGGGACGTGGCGAGAAGAGAGGCTACAAGTGAGAAAAGAAAAATAATGGCCTTACACTGTCAGGGTGGATGCTGAGCCAAACAGAGGGAGAGGAGGAGGTAAACACCAGTGGGACAAACAAGTCAGCAGGGACAAGAGAAAGGGAAAGAGCGATGCAGTGAGAGCCCAAGAAGGAAAGAAAGAAGCGATAGAGGGAGGGTTAAATTGGCCTATCTCCCCTCAGGCTCGGCGGCTTCACAATGGCGCCTCGCTGGGAAAGAAAGTAACGCTCCAAACAGGACCCACAGGGGACACAGGTGTGCACGTGTGTGCGCGTGTGTGTGAGCATGTGTGCATGTCAGAAAGAGAAAAGAAAATGACAGACACAGATAGTGAGGCAGGTAGAGAGAAAATTTGTGTGTGAGAGAGAGCAATCCTCTGTGGGATCCACGGGGAAGCTTGTCACCAGCGGTCAGACAGACAGACTCAGTGGATTTAGGAATAAAATTTCAAGGGAGCTCACAAACTGAAGGAACAGCAATTGGGTGAACTCACACCATTAACTCGCTTCTTAGCCTGATTACTTGGGCAACTGAATAAAATCATATTTATTGGGATCTTTGACTTTTATTGTGCACAAATTGTTTTTTCCACCAAAGCAGAGATTTAACAGTGTGTTACAGTTTTGCTACAGTCGTTAGTCAAGGTTAGGCTCTACATACATTGACCTGCTATTTGATAGTATTGCATTTCTTTACATGCGTTTATATAAATACAGGCATGAGATAACACTCTGAACCAAATCTGAAATTATAGGTCATTAAGTTTTGGACAGTCTGCATAAGATAATACAAGCAAACATATAAAACAGCAACATAATTATGTTTGTGAGGTTTTCAAGAATTTTGGTTGCTGGTTTAATAAGAAAAAATCTGTGTGTACTGCTAACAGTCCCCCAACCCCATCCCAAATCCAACTGCGTCTGTCACGTTAAATTAGGACCCATGGCAAACATAAACTAGATAAATTGTTCTGTCTATTAAAATGTGCTCCTCCAGGACCCCAGTTAATTGGTATTTTTAAAAATAACAAATTAAAAATGTAACCAAAAAAAAAACAAAAAACAGTGATATGAAGTCATGGGGAACAAATTGACTTACAAAGTAATGAAAAATTGGGTTAATAGAGAAAAAAACACAAAAAACACCTGGGAAATGTGACAATACCTCTGGGGTTAGGCTGATCAGCACAATCGGGGTTAACCTTGTCTGTACACTCTTTACATTAGGTCTCAAAATGTTCATATTTAAAAAGAAATGTCCTCATATTCATTCTCTTTCTTTCTAGTTTTTCACTGTCTGCATCCATTTTATAGCCACAGATCTGTGGGACAAGGATCGCCCTGCTGAGTCGGCTGGTGGGTCTTAGCATCTCCCCAAAGTAGCAGTTGGTCAGCTCTTAAAACAGTCCATTACAGTGCAACATCACACTGAGCTGCCAAACTTCGGTGCCCAAGTGTGACTGTCACAGCAACACTGAACGAACAGTATAATTTTGTATTTTCTTCCTTTCCTTATCCTTATATGTTCAGTTCCGCAATTAACAGTAGCTTCGGAGACCTCATGCTGTTCTTGTTTGTCTTTCTGTCGGTCAGAAGAAAACACATTTCAGGTTTTTTTTTTTTTTCCAAATAAAACACAGTTTGAGTGCAATCAGACTACATGTCCATCTGCACTTAAATGCTCTCAATGGGACATAATCTGTTCATTACTGCAATGTGTTTTTGGCAATATTTACTCATTATGGCTTTGATCATCATGTCATTATACAATATGTGTACGATCCTCGTCATTCACAGCTAACAATGTGTTTCCCCTACTACACCATGCAGCAGTGGTTCACAGTTTGGAGCTATTGAATTGAGTCTAGAGCTTTGATTGCTTTCTAAGCAAGTGCAATGTTTTCAACAGGGCAAAAAAACCCAGAGAGGTCTTGTAATTATGACTTCCAAATCTCACAATTACAACTTGCTGTCACTAGATGAGAAAACTTCTTCTTAATATAAATTGTGGTATTCTACACCTTGAGTGGAAATCAATCAGATGCTCTGATGATACAGTCACATACTGTCGCACGTGAGTTAAAGGTCTGGTATCATTCACGCTGTCATTAAACATTAAAGGACATTAAATGTGACACACAGCACCCAAAAAACAAATTAGTTTGTCAACCGTGGGCTTCTAAAGTGACTTAGATTGTTCGAGCAGAAAGCATGAGAGGTCCATTGTGGTTTAAAGCTAAAGGATGTTTTTTGGATATATGAAAGTTCAGAAGTGCATTAATATTTTTGTTTTTTTTTCTGATAGCTTATAAAATAAAAAAATAGAATATAACAAATATAACATATAACAGTATAACAAAAACCTGCTGTAATAGCAATATAAAGTTCAGTACAACTAAACCGATTAGAGAGATGTCTGAAATAAATAGAAATGGACTGATATTTATATAGCTCTTTTCTGCTAAAACTGAGCACTCAAGATGCTTTTTACACTGATCCATCAGGGCAAACCTGAGGTTTAGTATCTTACTCAAGAATAGCTCAACATGCAGACTGAAGTACTTGGAAGAATTAATCTGCCAATTTTTTGATTGCTAGACGGCCTGCTCTACTTCCTGAACCAAATAATAATGATCATAAAATAAACAGTTGTACATGAACACAACACTAAACAGTAATACGCTAGATTAAATGTCATGTCAAATCGTAGAAAGATCATTAAGAACAAGCAACTCTCTCAGTGCCCCAAATACAATGAACATACTTGCTACAAACACCAGTATAACTTAACAGGTTCCATCCATTCCAACCAGTAAAATTACAGGTTTTAAAGGACGAACAGCTTCAAATCCTTCAATCCTCTGCACAAATGTAAATAAAAACAGAATCCAGTGGTCTTTAAATGCCATAAACCAATATTTTATTTTCTAGTTAACAAAAAATGTATTAAATTATTAAGAAAAAAAAGGTAATTTTGAATCTGATGGGTTAATATAAACATGGCACTTGCCAAATATCACAAAATAGTTTGGGCAGGGACGTGTTTGTGTCTTTTTGTATGATAGAGCTTTACCTGCATTTGTGGATGGCACGGTGAAATGTGTTCAAACATATTGATTCCTGGGACTGCTCCCAAGCACATGCAGTGATTGCACGTGCTAATGCATATTTATAATGAAGTGCCACGTAAGGGCCCCAAAATCACAGGAATCCAATGCTGATTTTGATTCTTGTCCTTGTGCACAGAGATTTCTCCAGAGTCTTTTGCTAATATTGTGTAAGGAACATTAGCCTGAAATTGTAGACACATTATTATTTTTTTGCGTAAGCAGCAGACATTTCTGTCTCAAATGCTCTTTTTATATCATGTTACTGACATGTTACTGATTGCCAATTAACCTAATTAGCTGCAATAACATTTCCCAGCTGTTTGCTTTTATTTGCTGTTTTTTGCTCTTTTTCTCGAATTCTTTGAGACATGTTGCTTCTCTCAAACTCAAAATAAGTTAATATTTGTCATGAAATTGTAAAATGTCTCATTTTAAACATTTGCTATGTCTTGTATCTCTTCTTGGGAATCAAATATGTGTTGATGAGATTTGCAAAATGGTATATTCAGTTTTGTGTTGATGCAGCATCCCAGCTTTGCTGGAATTTCTACAGTTGTACAACAAAATTGTGTATTACTTAAAAAGTAGCATTGCTACTGTACCAAGGATACTGAGAAAAACATTTACTTTAGAATACCTTTTCACAGGACATGTTATCTTGAATTTTTAACATGTATATGTTACCACATATAATCATCATACACACGGAGACACAGACACACAGAATGCTGCATAGATATATTCCTTGCAATCCAGTTTTCACATGCTTTCCTCCTCTTTTGAGTAGAATTGTAACTTCTACAATTCTACTCAACAGAGTAACAGAGTCAGTCTGGAGATGCTATATGACGTCACATGTTTCCCTGATGGCCTGACCTCCTTCCTTTTACCTGACAGTGAGCCACATGCCATGGATTGTGCAATGCATCTGGATGTTGATCCTGGTTAACATTATACAGGACTAAGAGTCAGATTGTGGTATATATTCATAGCCTTTTATTTGCGGGGAATCACGTAGGATATTTCACTATGCATAATCATTCAGTGTGTCCAATGTTTCTTTCAGTTTTCACAGTCCAATTTCTCTTCCCACTTATATGCAGGCGGAATAGCTGCATTTGCCTTCTGTGACTCTGTCCTTTGATATGTTTTCAGTTTGTGTTTGGAGCAGGAGCATTCAGTAGTAGCCAAGGTAACAAGATATTAACATTTTACTTAGCTCTTTCTGCTTTAGTCATTTGGCATCTAAATACTAAATACAGCACATAAGGTCATTACAGATGAACTACCGTAAGTAGTAACACATTTTTGGAATGATCTGAATTTAATAAAAATTCACAGCGATGTTTATAATGACCAAAATCGTCCTCTGTGTTAGGTATTCAAGCTGAGTCAGAGGGGCTGAACAATGCAAGCCTCCGTCACAACAATAAGGTTTAAGCAACCCTTTGTTCCAGCTGCTATTAATGTGTTTAACAGCTGGCAGTAAATGAGTGCCATGTGTGATCGTATTACTTATTACTGCCTCGTGTTTTACTGTTACATATTTGATGTATTCATATAATGCAGATTTGATTTACACAGCTGATTTCTCGTGTGTGTGTAATTGTGTGTCTGCAAGTGGAAGTCATTTGTACAGCTGTTCTAATTTCTCTTTGTATGTGTGTCTTGTTGTTGATGATATTTGGGGTGGTGAAGAAGGAAATCAAAGCAAGTGGAAGACAGAGCTTCTCTGTAATAGTGGCCTTCAGACTGTTTTTCCCCACTGCCGAGTCACCTTTTATATTTTTAATGCGTGTTAACAGTGAGTAGAAAGTTCTACTGCCTTTGGCTTTCAGCTGTGGAAGAACACAAGCTCCTGAAATTGATAGAATTTTCCAGATTCCCAAGATATCATACAGTAAAAATAGCAGTTGTCACATGCATGTTTTCAGATTTAGTTTCATCTTCTGTTCAATCCCCATTTACATATATAAACTGCTATATAGAGAGAGACAGGGAGCAGTTTGGAGAAATCTGTGTGAATAAAATGGAAAAGAAAGACAGGATTTTTTCTTTGTCCTACTTGTGCCTCTTGAATAAAAAGTAATGCCAAGGCTATTCAGTTTTGAGCACTGCTATGATAAGGCCAAATTGTGGCACCACTATTTGAATGTTACATTTGAATAGTGGTCGAAACAGTCGAAAAGAATTTCTTTACATCTCGAACAATTTTCTGCTTCAAGGATGAACATGTTTGAATTTGGTTGTAAAGCTCAAAATCACTGTGACTACACTAAACGTGCTTTGGGCCATACCCCAAGAACTCATTTACTACTCTCATAGAAATGTCTAATAGCATAAAATAATAAAGTGATAACATTTACAAAAGGTCAAAGGTCAAGTCTGTAGAATTATGACTGTAGCTGGACCTTAACTTGACTGCTTGGTGGACACAATAGCTGTGTCCCAAAACGTCGGCTGCATCCTCCAGAGGCCGCATTTGAAGGCCGATTACGTCACAGCCAGGCGACGAAGGCTGTCCCAATTCGTCGACTCCTTCAAATGCGTCCAACAAATGCGTCCTTCATTTCCCCGAATTTGAAGGATGGGTCAGGTGTGTCCTTCATGGCCCACCATATCCCAGAATTCATAGCTGCAAATTTCAGCTGCCAACAGTGGCGGCCGCTACTAAGTTTTAAAATTACTCTTATTAATCTTTCTGGGTCACAAAATAAACTTTTAACATAATTTAAGGCGAGAAAGTAGCTGTGTAAACATCAAATATCTGCTTGGTTTATCAAGACATCGCATATTTGCAAAATGTGTGCCGACGTTTTCGGGACGTCTGTTGCCCACCCGCTCGATAGCAAGCCGGGGGGGTTCAATGGTCACTCCAGCCGGCAAGAGCAGCGGACTCCTGGCTTCATTGTTTTCAGACCCCCGCTATTTCGCTACTCAGGTTAAACATGATATATAAGTCACTCATAACTTTTTCGCTGTTTTATTTGTTCCGGAGTAAATCGGTTTGGCTGAGATCAAAGTTATTAGATTAAATAAAACTTTATTAATCAATCGGGTGGGTTCCTCCGGGATTTTCACACAGCTGTATAAACGTTAAACAGAAAACTGATTAAACAGAAGTGTGAGATGGTCGAGAATTTACGGTGGTCGCCAGTGTGAGATGGTCGAGAATTTTAGATGGTCGCCAGTGTCCTGTTATATTTTAGATAGCAAGGAGCAGACGGCCGAGTCTATTAAACTCCACCGACACAGCGGTGACGCAAATCTGAAGGCTAGACCGTCCAATTTCACAGCCTCGCACTTCCGGCCTTCTGGGTCTTTGAAGGACCTGGCCCACGTAGACCGTGAAGACCAGGTCCTCCGAAGGATGCAGCCGACGTTTTGGGACACAGCTAATGTATCACAGTTTAAAGACTGTTGTGCAGAATGTATTGCTTTTTTAGTTAACATTTTTATGATGTAATTGCAATAGTTTCCATTTCTTATTTATTTTTATTCACATTTTATTGTGATGCTGACAAGTTTTCCAAAAGAGAGAGGTTATTTACCTCTCATCAGCTATGTATAATATTCACTACTTTCAGTTAATTAGTCTACATTTTTTTAAGCAAAGCTTTACAAGTGAAGACATTGTAGTCATTGTTGGACTTATTAAGCCTGAAAATTGTAACATAGTTGAAGAGCATCCCCGATGGCTTTGGAAGACAGACAGCCTCACTCCAAAACAACCTTTAATTATGATCATGTCTAACGTATTTATTTATTGTACCCGATATTTGACCAGTATAATTGAAAGAAATACCTTTGTCTCTAGTCCATCCCAGTCTGAGTTGAATGCAATCTCATCTGGAGTGAAAATAGATTTAGCATAAAATTCCCAGCATGTGAAATGTCACTAAAGCATTATTGTCAGCTGTCACAAATTTGATTTGAGGCAACTGAGCCCACATTGATAGTGTGAGTCCACCGTGTGAAATTAGATAAATGAGAACTGGGGAAGTTTCTCCTCTGATCAGTGTTCTGCTGGTCGATAAATGCGTGTCAAGAAAGTGAAGTGAAGCCCAGCGAGAGACCTGGTGACAGCTGCCAGTTAACTGTAACTCAAATTTGAAAGACATACTCAAGGTATGGCTCAGATATCTCCTTTGAAAACTGTTTTGTTGTCATTAACTGATCCTCTGAGATTGATTGGATCCTTTGTCGTATTTTATAATATCCTTTTTTGACAATGTCTGAACAATCTAAACAACAGAAAATGATTACAGCACACATTCCTTTTTGTTATTTCTCGGTCCATGTTTGAAGGAGAAGCCAATTATTTTAAACCCTTGTCACATACAATCCCTCAGCTCTGCTGTCTAAAACAGACTCAGCCAGTCCACAGCAATCCTCAGTGAAATCACTGCAGTATAATTGCCCTGTTCTGTTGGTTACAATAGTTGGCTGATCTTTATTGTCCCCGCTAGCTGTGTGGCTAGAATGCCAGCTCCTTGTTTATTATTCAAGCTAGTGGGACTAGCTCAAACATAAATAGATAAACGGGTGATTTTCTGTACAACCGCTGACCTGCTTTTCACTTGCCTAGGCCTCTTCCTGCGATTTCTCAAATTGTTGCTCAGTTCTTGTCCAGCGCATAGACTAGGTAATTGGCTGAAGCTCATTCTTCAGCCTTCTATTCTTGTAATTGCACTTTTCTGGCTTGAACATGCAAGCATTGATTTTTCTTTTTTTTTTCTTGAACCTGCTGTGTAGCTTCTTCCAGTAGGTGTTCTGAGAAATATCTGCAGCAAGTATAGCAGCCACACACAAAAAGAAAAATCTCAAACTCCTCCCGCTGCGACTGTGTCTGAAGAAATGTTCGGGTATTAAAGAGTTTAGCTCCCCTAAACTTGGCACTAAAAGCAAATTGTGAAGCAAAGAGATGATTAAAGAAAACGTTGAAACAAAACACACCTATTCAACATCTTAAGAAACTGCGTAATTGGGGTCAACTTTCTGCGTGTCACGTAGTAGTAAATCAGATTACCCGTGCGGCGTCAATTAGGGAGATTCCTGAGATCATCCACAGCTACTCCTTGAACGTGTACTTCGGAAATACTTGAGAAATACTAGGATCATCTTTGAAGTAATTTGCCTTTTAATTCATACGTATTTAATTAAAAAATGCAGAGTATTTTTCCACAAGATAAGCAAACCGGATTTTAATACCAGCAATTTGCATGGTTCTCCTCTTAAAATGTCACAATTGTTTGTTCCCAATAAAAGATCATCAGATAGCAAGGATGCTCTGTAAAGACTGTAATTTTGGGAGATAGATTAACCCGGGTTGCCATTACTTACAACTGAACGAGGGATAAGCATTTTGTTCCCCATTCTTAAAGAGTGAGAGGATCTTTTTGTGGCGAGGGCGAATGACTGCAATCCATTACCATGCGAGTTCTGCATTAAAAGAGTCTGAAACAACACCTCTGTCCTTCAAAAGAAAGGATTGATTTTTTTTCTTCAGAGACCTGCCAGCGTTGGATATTTCTAATAGTGTATTTAACCCCCCCTATTTTTTCGCACTGCGGACCTTTGATTTCATAACAGATTTTCTATGCAAACCCTTTTTTTCAAAAGTGAAGAAAAATAGAGTGTGAAGAAATGACTCATCATCATATCAAACTATAAACCGCCCGGAGCCTGTCTGCATGCCGTACCACATGTTTAGTAGTTATATTGAGATATTACAGACAAGTCAGCAGCTATTTTTTTTATTGTTTTTTTTAGTTATTCCCAAAACACATTCCTAATAGAAAATATATATTTAACAAAAACACAGGAGAACATTACAAACAAAAGATGAATGCCTGAGAACAAAGTGAATCGATCTCTAAAGTCCATACCCACCATAGACACACAAACATACACAAAATCCCCCGCTCTCAAACACACACCTACACATGCACACCGCAACACAAGCTCCCAGTACCATCACAGTCGAGCGGTTTGGCAGAGCGACAGCAGCAGCGGCGGTGTGGAGCTGTGTGCTGTTCTCTGTGCACTCACCTTTCACCTCCTGCCATTTTAGCCTCAGTGATTCCATCAGTGCACCTGAATACAGATGCCGACTTGAGCCCCGTGCTTTGGTCTTACCTGACGCACGTGGACACCAGTGGAACAAACGTAGCAGACAAAGTATAACAGGTAGGAAAGGGGGCAACAACAATAAAAAATCACATACAAGGCAATATGACAGCCAGAGAGACAGGATGCTGGTGTTGTTTGCCGCATCTTGACATTATTCGTTTTCCGCCTGTTTCACCTCGTGTCACTCTGCTTTTTCTTTTTCTTCCACCTCGCTGTCCTATTTTCTCTCTGCGACCACGTTCCCTCCCTTTTTTGTGTGCATATCTTCCCTTTTGCAGGCAACTGTGTGTTGTGTTATACCATCAGGGCGGTCATGGTGTTACGGGGTCGCTTATTTGGATCAAGAACTACTTTTTTTTCCACTTCTCGTATGAACCACGGAAACAAAACTTCCAAGGAAAACACGCTTTTGTTCTGAGACATGGAAATTAATTTGAATACCTTAATCATACATGATCAGACAGTGGACTTGGAAAAACATGCCGTACACCGACACAAGATTTGTCATCTGATTGAAGCATTACATACTTCTTACAGTCTTAATGGAATCAAATTAAAATTCATATGGGCTTTGCAGTGTTAGGAAATGTAAAGTCTAACGTCATAAAAAGAGGCACCACTTATGAATCTGTAGTACAAACAGGAACTGCTATACATTTAAATGAAGAATAGTCAGTAAGCGTTCCTCTTGAATGTTTCACTAGTTCAGATTTGTTATGCAGTGCACTGTGGAGTTGACCGTGACAAAGAGGGTGACCCGTTCCTCTCTGAAACGTGCGCTTTCATTCCCTAACGCCCTGATGTCCTCGCTACCGACCGCTCTTTCTTTCTGTCCATCTCTCATAAACGATTGGTATTCCTCCTTACCTCCTCACCAACAGCAAACATCACTCTCATCAAAGGCCCTGGTCTTTGATCAGGTCTTCAAAGAACCGTGTCATCAAAGTCTATCAGGTTAGATATTAACTGAGAAAGGCTAGAGAGAGTGGTAGAGATTGCTTCTAATGCCTCTGAGTTACGGCACAAATGTATGCAATAACTGGTCACTAATTACTAATTACTGCCATGGCACACGCACCAAAGCAGTAATTTCTGTTAGATGGTGAGAGAGAAGGGCTGCTTTTGGGTTAAGGTGCAAATGAGACAAGCATCACGGCAGAGCCCTTTAGCTTGACATGTTTGACATTAGCACAGAAATTGACGCGAGGACAGCAGAGCATGTGAACACTTCTTAATCTTAAAAACAAACAGTCACTCACGGTGATACAACTTATGTGACATCATTATGCATCAGAACAAAGATGGCAGATATCTGTGTCGATGATGTGGAGGAAGCCGAAGATTTGCTCAGAGAGGAACAGAGGACAGCCAAGAGAAATGATCTCCATAGATAAATGCCTGCATCACTAAGTGACTCCCTCCCCAACTTTGCTCACTTTAAAAGAGACAAATTCTCATGTAATGTATCCATAGCAGCACACTGCATTACTCCTGTTCCCCAGTGCTGAAATATGAGTGCTATGTCACCTAAGGCTGCCAAGCTAACCGTTTGCCTAATATAGGATGGAGCAACGCAGCAAAAGAGAGAGAAAGGGAACACTAAATGTCCTGATGGAAAGAGAGAGAAAGAGCGTTAGAGGCTCCCAAGGAATAGTGCCATCTGCATGTGAATGAGTCTCACCCGGGGAGATCTCTTTTGGAGAAATTAATGATCTCAGGAAAGCAGAGCTGAGAATGTGTGCTCCATGGAAAACGGAACGAGTCTCATGTCAACCAGGTCTCTTCTTTTGCTCTTTGTACTCAGTCAGATATTAAACGTCCACGAGCTTCCTCTGGCAATCCCGTGCATATCCGCTTGTTTAAATATCATTATTACAGGGGGACTGCGAGGCGCTTGGTCAAAGGGTCATAATCAGTGAACAAGAAAGGGGGATTATATTAAAAAAGGGGAGTGAGTTCTAGACGTGGAGCTAGTTAAAAAAATAAAAAATAAAACAAACACGCGAGGCTTGTCTCAATAGCGTTGACATCCAGCTGAGGGCTATGTACCTGGGCGGTGGGATGGGAGAATTCAAAAAGCAGGAACAGGCTAATGAAGGATAATCAGCTCCGCATTGTGGAGACCTCTATTTCTTAACCCGTCCCTCATTATTTCTTTTGTAGACATGTCAGTGTACTGCGTGGCGGGCCTACATCAGAATTGTGCCTTATTGGTAAGCGCCTCACTCAAATTAAAGCCTTGCTTCTTTGCAGAGACCCAAAGTTTTCACTTTGAAGACTTGGACGTATGTAATATGAAGTCACCCTTGACCAAAATACTACTGGTCCCATTTACAGTATGTTGTTCAGCCTAAGTATTCACTTTAGTCTTTTGTTACTAGTGCAATTTTTATTGCAGCAGCAGTTTTCTATAAATTTATCCTAGCCTTGATTCACAGGCAGGGAAAGGCACAGCCTCCCTGACAGTAACTCTTACAGTTTAGCATTCGCATTTGGCTGTTTACAAAGTCTAATAAGCGTGTCCCGGTGGCAGGCCATGCTTCTGCAGAGGAGGAGATTGCATTTTAGCTCCATTGTGTGGCTTGTGGTCCCCTCATCAGATCTGACAGGCAGTATGACAAGTCCTATCTGCCAGCTAGCTGATAAGTGCAGCTCGAGCTACGCTTAGGTCTGCCTCAATCCAATCATATGACAGCCCCAGTGAATGGCGTTCACTCACTGCAGCTGGGCAGGGCTATCCTGGCTCAGTCGCTAACGCTGTAGCATTTTAAACCATGGGTGGAAAGCTAGCCATGCAGAATTATAGTGTACTGTGTTAGATATGCTGTTTCAGCTCGAGTTGTGCTGAAGCTGATTTGTTTCTAATGGTGCCTGCAGTATATTACATAGAGCATTGAATGAAAGCTTTTGCATTAAGTTCCTCTTTGACAAGGGAAATCGTTGATCCTCATAGCATATTTTACCGCTTTGTTTTGTTTCCCCCTGACACAGACTCAGTCAACTGTGTCACTGGAGTCACGTTTATGCATTCATTTGAAAGGGTCTCTTCTGTTGGTTGCCTTTTTTAGACTTCTAATGTTTAAGAGGCAAAAACAGAACACGGCTCACGATGCCCCGATGTTATGCAACAACCCTGACTGAACTGCAATTTTGAAACTGCCTCTGATCCAAAAGAAACTTCAAAGTGACTGCAGTTTTACAGCAATTGTGGAGAGTTAATCCAAGCCATCACTCTTAGAAGGTTGCACAAATCCAGTTGTGCATACAAAACTTTTCAAGTGAAGAAGTGATTGAACCACAGCATGGTTTTGGATTGTTTTTGTTGTAAAAGCAATATCAACAGCAATCAAAAGCACATTATATAAGGAGATCGTTTTATAAGGTAGTCTTTCAAAAATTGTGCAATTCAAAAGAAAAATATGAAAATAGCACAACAAATTGTAAAGGCAGAGCAATTTGGAGTGAACACAATTTAGGAAAAATTCAAAAGCACTCAAAAGCAGATAGAGAAATCACACTCACAAGCTGACACTCTTCCCTATCTTCTAAGTGTCCCATTTCACTTCACCCTTCATGGTCACTGCTGTCTTACCGACATACTTGTAGCTGATGATGTCGGGCTCACCTGTGAGTGCGCAATGATGAAAATGTGGCTCGAGTCAAAACCAACAGAGAAAACAAAGCTTTTACAAGACATGGCAACCATAATAATTACTCTAAACCAAATCTGTCTCTAAATCTAACCTAGTAGGGTTTTTATGCCCAAACAAATGCACACCGTTTTTAGTGCCTAAATCTAACATTGTCAGTGTTTGTTAATACCTAAAAACACAACATGTTCTTTTTTAAAAATTGATAAGATATTTAAAAATATACATGTGGTGTCATAGTGTCTGCAATATATAAGTTTAGCTTCAGCTTTAGGCGAGGAGTACGAAAGTGGAGTGCTGAAAAATCCTGTTAAACATGTTGTAATAATGTCACACAAATATGTAATCAATCAAAAATACATAGTATTATTGTAATGAAAATATAAAGTGAAGTCAATAATTATAAATAGTTAAGTAGTAGTAATAGTAGTTGAAGGCATAATCTGATCACTCTCTTCCATCATTGTGGAGCCTCTGTGCCGCTCTGTTAGAGAGGACTGTGTTATTTTTCGCTTGTTGTGGCCGGCTTGGTAGAAAGAAAGAAATAAAAATAGCAGTACCACTTAATCAAAAAGGATTTAACTTCAACTTAACTAGCTTTTAAATCAAGATATGGAGGAATATTGTTAAAAGCCAAATGAAAATCGATACAAGGCAGTGTGGCATTTGCTGAAGTGCCTCAAAACAAAAATGCATTATTATAGAAATGGCAAACTTGAGTTGTGATTTCTTGTGTGGACGCTTTGTGTGCCAGTAAAGAGCTGAGCAAGTCTAAGTCAGGTCTCTCTGAGCAGATATCCTTAAAACAATCTAGCGCCATCATTCTGCTAATATGTAGAGCTTTAAGAAGACTCATTACTGTATATGAAGTTAGTGAAATTCATTAGAGCGCTGAAGAATACCGATCTAAAATGTAACAAAATTCCAGATTATTACGATTTTTTTGGGTGTTTTTTATAAACATGCGCTTTACCCATCTTGATCATTTTTCAGTGTAGAACATGGTGTAGTGTGAAGCATCACTAGACAACACATTTAGTGTCTTGCTTACTTGCTGGTTTACTGAATTTAAGGACTGACTCTTAAGCAGCTGGATTATTAATTATAATTAAAGTTTCCAAGTGCTGGCTTAGCTCGAGCTTAAGATAACCGCTGAATTTGTCAGGGATGTTGTCATTCTTTGTGTTACACTTTATTGGCCCGAGGGTTCTTTAGTGAAGATCGGTTAAAATAGCATCAATTGTTATGGAGCTCCAGTCGGAGGCGGCGGACGAGGCACGCGAGGGTCTACACCTGCCGGAGGTAGAGGAGCCGCTGCGGGAAGGGCTGCTTCAGCCGGGAGCGGCACTCCAACCGGAGGCGGCGGACGAGGGTTGGAGGACGAGGGTCGCGAGGGTCTGCGCCGGCCGGAGGAAGAGGAGCCGCTCCACCAAGAGGTGGACGAGGACCAAGAGGGGCTGTGCCTGCTGGAGGCGGAGGCGCAGCGCGGGGAGCCGCTCCAAACGGGAGCGGCGGAGGCGGTGGTGGAGTAGCTGTGCGTGGAGACGGAGGTCCCTGGTCCAGGGCAGCCTGCGCAGCTGGAGCTGGAGGCAGAGGAGCGGGACAACCCCGCTAAGCCGGGGGTCGGTGGGCTGGCCAGTCCAGCCTCGTTGCCACCAGTCGATTCTGCGTGCCTGACGTCTGCCCAGCCGCCTGTGAGCAGGAGCTCATGGCCATGCCTGTGGGGCCGTGTCCGCTTGCTACGCGGCCGACCTCCGGACCAGCTTCGCCGTCGCCGCTGGATGCGCGGGGGGGGGGGGAGTAGGTTCGGCCAGATTGCTCCCCGGCCTCAATCGGGCGATGGGGGTGTGTGGTGGGGCGTGGTCTGCGGATCACGTCCGCCAAGTTAAAAACACGAGGACTCAGGGGTTGCGGGGTTGTGGTGTGTTGTGGTGAGATGTCAATAAAGATGGCTCTGAATGACAGTCCGTGGTCCCGCCATGCCTTATTCTCGCCACACATACATTGCATGTTTGGCTTAAGTTTAGGAAAAGTTAGTGGCTGGAATTAACATATACAATCAATTGGGAGTGAGACCAAGATATGCACAAGGACCTTGTGATGTCATCATAAAGTAAATGTGAATTATACTTATGAGCTGTGACATTAACCGCGATCAGTTCCAAATTGCACTTGCTATGTGGTGCATGATTGCAACATGGCTGCACAAATTGTAATGTGAAATTGATGCAAAGCCACAAACCAGCAACTACGACTTCTGTTCGCTTAAACCTTCTCCCCGTGTGCACGTTTCATTTGTTGCCCAACCCTGCTCCTGCTAAAAATCCTAACCCAGTGCACCAATCAGTAACAGACAAAGCAAACATCCAAATTCAGAATCAACGAAAACAAATAAGATGCAAAGAGATTTCTCCTTCAGGTTTCTTTGAAGAGTTCAAATCATTTTACTCAACAAAAGTTTCCGTGTAAAGCAGACATTTGTTATAATCTCTGTGCTCCGTTTGTGTCTCTATGAGTATGGTGCATTTCTGGCCCAGCAATCCTCAGTCAGTCATGCTGACAATAGGGCTTCATGGAGGACCAAGCCAAGTCCAATTAACAAAGCCTGTTACCATCTTCTGTTGAAAAGAGCCACATACTGGGTTTTCATTTGGGAATATAACAGCAGAGATGTAATGTGCACTGACAAATGGTGTTTTTGACTTCCCCTCTGTTTTGGAGAGAAAGGGAGGTGATAAAAAAGAGAACTGGCAAATTCCACCATAGTGTTAGTGCTCACATTTTGCTCCCTCCCGCCGAATCAGCTCCCCACGCATTAGAGTTACACGTGTTAGACTAATATTGCAGCGCTTGCTGTAAATTCACAATCACTGTAAAATCAGCACACTTACACAACCTTCTTTTTTTCTCCCCCCGCGCAGCATCATAAAAAATAGAACATTTTCTAAGCAGGCAACTCAAAAACAAAGAAAGTGAAAACAATGGGGGACAAGTTGACAGTGTTAATGCAACGAACACGGAGCCTGTATTTTAAAAGAGCGCAAGTCTGTCAAACACAGAGTACTAAGATTGACACAATCCCCGAATTTAAGCTCCTGTAGCTCTTTCTGAAGCTTCAAACTATCACATAATCTTTACCAATAAAATAAGAATGCCTCGAAAGAAAAAACTTATGATTAACTTTCCTTGTTTTTGTGCGTGTTCCACAACATCTCACTGTCTCTATAATGAGAACTGCTGTTTAATGGGACCGGTATAAACGTGAGCTTGTATGTATTAAAAAAAACAATTAATAAAGGGTTCCAAGATTGTTTTTTCACTCTTTGTGAAAGCTTATGGTCGGCTGGGAAATTGTACCAGTCGAGGCAGTGGGTTTGTGCACTGTGTGGTTTGGCAGCCAGTCATTCATATGCCTTCTCAGAGTTTAGCAGTTTAACACCAAGCCTGTTAAAATGCCCCAGCAGCTGTCAATCTGGCTGCTATCCTGGCCTTGTTAGAACCTAGATATTGAGAGGGAAGGATTGCAGTCTCTGATATATAATATGTTGCCTGTATACTGTCGAGTGTGCAGTTATACAAGTTAGAATAACAGCCCTCTTAATAGGAGGCATGCTACACACCATGTGCATCTCTTTGAGGGCAGATTTATCAAACAAGTGAAGTAGTCAATTGGTCAGAGGGTTAAGTGCGGATAAATGAAGGAGGCCAAAGAGAGATTACTTAGAATTCATGTCAGGAAGGCTGAAACACAGGAGACTTGGAGGGAAAGACTCTCGGCTTTCAGTGGGAGCTAGCTGCAGGGTGTCTAATAAAGATTGGAGCCTATGGAGCCCTTCCAGGTCAAAAGGCCATGTGGATCAAAGACACACAGACTGCATTCCCACTGGCAAGTCCACAGGTGGTACAAACTAGGAAACGGTCTAGAAGTCGGAATTGTAGGGGTGAGGACTCCCTACAAATTCCCTTTAATCCTTGGCCTGGTCAGGCTAACAGCAGTGTCTCTGCTTGAAGGGCAGGGTGGACAGTCTTCTCACAAGGGTCAAGCTTCCTGCTGCCTGCCCTAGGACGTCCTCGTGAAAAAAAATACCTTTTTCCTTTGCAGAAGGACGGAGATTTTCCCATCTTCATATCTTCTTCACAGCTGGAGAACTTTCCAGGTGATGTTTCCATGAACCTTACAACTAAGTGCACTAAAACTAACTAAAATTACAAAGCACTTATTTTTCCATATGTTGTTTTCATATTTACATCGTTGCCCTTGTGCTTCACAGCCCTTTCCCCTGTGTTGTTTCTGTACACGTTCTGTGCTATTTTGCTAAGTACAAACATTTAAATCTAGGACAGAGATGAAAGTCTGTTCTTTGCACTGTTGTACATTGTTTTTTTAACGCAGGGCTTGTTAGACACTTATCAAGACTTCACGTATAAATTGCATTAAATTACCAAGAAATGGTCCAGCAACATATGCGGCTCTAAAAAAATTGTCAGATTAGGGCTTTACAATTGTAGCGCCTCTACTCAGGACCAGTACACTCTCACTTCAAATAGAGACCCTAGACATCTTACTAGGTTCAGAAGGTGGTTTTGTTTTGGAGACTCACAAAAGTGAATACATGTAAAACAAAACAATAAAGACATTTAAATGGAAGATTTATACTGAACTGTATCAGAGCTCTTTGGAATGAATGAAACAGATTAAAGTGTTCCCGTTGTGAAGTTTGAATTGTCCAGTCTGAATTGTCCTTTAAAGTCGTTGAAAACTCAAACCGGTGTACTGTAGGGGAATTGTCAGTGTACAAACCCTATTATCTGGGTAGAAAAAGTAGTGCATAGGGCTTATCTGAAATCCAGGGTTGCTTGAATCAGTTTCTCAGACAGATCCCACAATCCGATCGCATGGCTGGCCACACCATTTCACGATCATCCAGGATCTCATTTGGGCTGTTCTCGCCGTCAGTGGTTCTCCAGAATCCTTCTAGTAGTTCAAAAAAACCAATCTACACAAACAGTGCAGAACAATCAATTTCTTTCCCATTTTATGTTCTTCTTCTTTTCCAAATGTATTAATCACAAATGGCATTCCCTTTAGCTTTACCAAGTTACAAGAGTTACAGTAACTTGTTTGTACCAGTAGCAACAATTTTATCAAAATATCACAACAAAGAACATCAGCAGCTTAAACAGTAATGTAAACAGTCATAGCAATGAAAATGACATTCATCCTTAAGGCTTACAAGCAAATGTAACTTAATTCAGTGCAAATACTATTAAACTTGAAATATGCTCATATCTATTAAGACATAACCATTCTAATATAAACAGAGCTAGTGCTTCTACTTGAATACCTCCCCGATCGGAATATGGCTTCGGTGGGGTGGCTAACAGCTATTAGCAGCTAGCATCGCATCTAGCATCGGCATCGTTTAGCTCAAACCATTCAACACTAATAACACACTGTAAAGAACAACAGGAGAAGTAAAAGAACAGCCAGATTCTCATAGCTTCCGATTGGTTTTTGTTCAAAGGTTTCTGAGCTGAATCGGCTAGTGAAATACATTATCTAACTTAACAGGTAGCTAACAAAAGCACGTGACTCACCGGGATTTCCAGACACAAATAACTTGACAGACGTTATTCCCTATGTGGTCAGAGTTCGGGGCCTAATAAAAGAGTACCTTATTAGCATTTATACATAAAACAATCTGGTCTCATTAACCGGGTTGCAGTATTGCATACCAAGATACTTTTTCCATGCACTCCGACACGTACTTGACCGCCATCAGAGGGAAGATCTCACAGGAAGAGACAGGTAATACTTCCTGCGCACTAGACGCAAGGTTGTCAAAACACAAGACTGCATCACAGCACCCCCTTGTGACAATAACAGGCTATAGCCTTAGATTACAAAAAGGGATTTTGCAGCCCTGTATTTCACATGGGTTACACAATCAAGGAAACTCTTTGATTAAATATTAACAATATAGAAGCTAACTAGCCACAAATCTACAATTCATATAAGAAACAAAACAAAACTTTAGTTTTAAGTCCTGTTAAGGGTTCAGTATTGAGGAGGACAGTAAAAACACCCATGGTGCAGAAGAGCTTGGTCAAACAATTGACTTTAATGAAATACACGCGTGGGGGACCACCGCTGTACGCAGACAGCGCTGATCCCCGACTACCAAAGCATAAGCAGATGTTTTATACCATCGGGGCTTAACTTTAATGACGCCCCTTCAACGTCAAACAAATACAGTTCATACATAGGTTTCAAAACCACAATGACTTTTAACACAGTTTAAAAAGAACATTGTCTCCATCTCCACGGCAGGTGCTTCCTGTCAACCTTCTGACCCTCGCTTCTCCAAAACCTCAGGCCATGCTCTGCAACAAACTTAACAATTCTGCACGCACAAAAATGCAGTTGCAAGCAAACATATCTGAACTCTCACCTAGAACTTAAGCCTACCTACAGTGTATGCAGGTGTGTGTGTGTGTATGTGTGTGTGTGGGTGTCTCGACCTCACTTGGCACTCTGTGTCACCTCTCACCTCACCCACTAACGCTCACAGTCAAACAGAGGCCACCCTCAAATGTATTAGCAGTTGTTAGCAGTTTACTAAAACTATATATAATATATTGAACAAATGCTGTAAACGAATGCCCCTACTTCAAAGCTTAATAAAAAGGATATAAATGAATAAAAGACAATAATGAATAACCTGGTTATTCAAATAGCATTCTCCCCACAGCTCCTCAAAGTAACTTTCACAAGCACGCTCTGCAAAAGCCTGCACTTCCTGTCTGCTTTAGCACAGAGTGTACTCAGAGTTAGGCCTTTCTTTTATCAGAATCAGCACATACACATTTAAGATTATAACAAGCATTCGAAAGCATTTAAGATTATTGATTTAACTCAACAGTTTAAAGTGGTTATAACTGCACCTATAATAAAGGCTAATTGGGTACCAATATGTTTAAACATCTGAATGCAATATCAATACTGTAGATTATGTTATTAATGTTATTATTGCAATGGTAATGATGATGATTATTAACAATAGCAGCAAAATATTTCTCTAATCCTCACAGTCCACACTTTTAATGTTACATAAAGTCATCTATAACATAATGTATGAATTTCCTTAACACATTAATAACATTTCTATGAAATGCTAAGCATTTGGAGAATAATTTTGTCTCTGTACACATAAAAAAGTGTACATAAAGTCTCTTTGTCAGCCTAATTATGGCTTCTTGGACTTGCTTTTATTCACCTAAGACCTCATATTCAGAGTTCCAATGAACAGCTACCAAACGAAAGTTCAACATCGGAAATCAACCACAGGTGAGGGCATGAATTAAAAGAGCTGTAAATAATTTCTGGTCATCAAATAGAGAAGGAGCTTCTCATTTCCCCCCCAGATTATTATTAAAGAAAGATTATCTGGGAAAAAAAATGACGACACAAATTTCATAATATTGGTTGTATCATATATTGCTATGGAAAGACAGTCCATTAATGCTGTCTCTAAGTATTTGATAGTAAAATCATCAGAAGGGAAGTGATAGGCTCACAAAAAGTGTGTGCACTGGCACTGTGCTATTTAGTATTTAGAGACAATTACTATTTCTCTCCGCATGCACCAATAGCTTCTTTTAATCCTCACTTCAGCTGTATGCGGTGATTAAATAAAAGCAATCGGATCCTCCTCATTGCTGAGACACGTCAGCCAGATCAATAAAAATGACAAACTCTTAATGAAGGCCACTCTTCATCCCATATAATTCCACCACTCCTCCTAGTTTGAAAGCCTCGGTGCGCCATATGCCATTTAATATTTATTTACACCCGGTGAAAATCAATAAATAGATTTTAAGTAGAGCTGGAAGACACCAGTTTGCCCTTTATCGCTCTTTTTAATGAAGGTTTTGGTCCCTTTGGAAATGGGAGGGAAATTTGTAAATGAAATGAAATGCACTTCAAGCATTTTGGGGAGAAAAGAGAGTGGATTGATGTAGCTGTGTGTGGGGTGGGGTGTGTGTGTGCGAGTGCCTATGTGCGAATATGTGCATGTAGCTTTAGCAATGTTTGTGGCTACACAGACAAGGAGAGAAAGTCTGAATCAGGGCTTTCAGTAATCAGTGTCACATTGTCAGGGAGCCTGCCTTTGACTAATGAGAGGTGCTGACAACCTCACTGCATACTCCCTTGGCTCTGCTGAGTGGGACAGATCTGTTTCAGGGCCTTTGTCAGGTTCAATCTCTCTCTACTACACTCTCTTTCTCTCCCTTTACTTCCTTCTTTTTCTCCCTCTGAGTGTCAGGGAGAGCAATGACCACTGGTCAGCCCCAAGGACACCCCCTGGCATTCCACATGGTAACAAATTGACCATGGGGGACAAGGTGCCTAAAATTGCCACGTAGATGAAGAGGTTTTGAATTTTCCATTCTCCCCCAAGGACCGGAAACTGCAGATTTTGTTGGTATCACAATGACAGAAAAGAAAGGGCGAATGTCATAATGTCAGAAAATAAGCAAAACAGGAAGGAAAAGTTGGGCTTAGCCAATTTTAGAGGTGAGTAAGTCCCAAACTGATAGACTAGGAGAAAGCCTGTACTGAACACCTGACATAGTGTAGTCACCTATTCAGCATGTTATATCAAAGGGCGTGGAATGAATCCATCTATAATATTCTGTGTCACTAAGATAAAATGTTGTATAGATGACCTCCGCGGGGGGAGGATTAACTTTAAAAATAAAGAAAGAAAACTGAAAAACAGACATTTTCTGTGAATCCCAGATTTTTGACAGATGGCAGATTCAACCTTGGCATTGGCAGTGAAATGCATTTAAAGTCAACAAAATGTCACACTTCAAGAGATTATATCTGCAAGGTGGGTGAAAAGTTACAGTGGCTCTCACGGGTCTCGGAAACGTTAACAAACAGATGGAGCCCACTAAAAATCTAAAAACAAAAATAAAAAGCGTTTGTCGAAATAATCGCCTTTCTAAATGTAGAGTATATACTGTATGTAATTGTAATCAAAACATCTACTGCTTTTAAATATAATCACAAGAGAGTGTAATCTCCAGGGCGCTACTCAGCACTTGCTACAAATTCAAGAGAACTGCTGCTAAATTTATAATACAGGTTCTATCTGTTATCCACCTTAATGTAATGTGACAAAGTAATTTTGGTTCCACTGCCAAAAAAGTTTAGGGGAGCATGGAAAACGGCACCGAGACTGAGCAGGCGGCTAATGAAAATGGTGCTGATGCTTCAGCTTCAGCTGCCTGTTTGAATATAATACCAATGCTGCTCCTGGAGTACGGCCTGCCCCAGCTAGAGAGCAGTGTTATGCCCAATCTAGGGGTGGTCGAAACGCACCATCAAACTGAGACCATTTGCACCAAACAACCGCAGACTGGGGAAGCTGCCGCAGCAGGTGCATTTGCTGCTCTCATCAAAGGGAGGGACAAAAAAACAGGGGTAAGAATGGAATATGCAAAATTCCTGGGTTAATATGGTTCGTCAGTGATCATGAGTTTACTGCTTTCTGAAAATAAATTAGGGGTACACCTGGCAGAAAGGACAAATGGAAATGTTGGTGTGCCGGATGGTAAATGATTATGAAAAAAGGAGGGAGTTTTGTTCAGGAAAGAGTAGTGAAGAGTAGTGAAACAGGTCGAGGCAAGGAAAAATGACACCTTAACATGCCGTCTCTTTTATTTGTGCATTTAAATTGTGCAGATTGAATATCCTTGGCCATCATTTTTCAACTTCACGGGGACCTTGACAAAAACCAGACCAATCAAGGGAACTAAGGCCTCACTGGTCCATACAGCAGGAAAAATACGTGATGTGAAACATTTTGGTTTGCAGGTACTTAGCCTGTCTTGCATCTGGCCTTACAATAATAGCAAGACACAGAATATGGTTTAAACTCTCTGGAGACTTGAATGATTGGCAGGTGTGTAGGAGGAGAACTTTTTTTTAATAAAATAAATTGTCTCACTTACCACTGTTTTGTTGAATCACAATGTATCAAATCAGGTATGAAAAAATGTACAGAATATAGAAGAAAATTTGATTTTTTTTTTTATATTAGAATTATTTGTTAACATTTTAGATACATTTCAATGCAACAGATGAGCAGATGTGCCTGTTTGTTTTTTTATCAAAGAAAATTTGCAGCGCACAGTCACTGAAATATCTGCAATATGAAAATATATGGTAGTTAATTTGTATATTTAATTTATATAACGTCAAGGAGTTTTATAGTTTTGTATCATAGAACAAAGAAATAAAACAGCAAAGGGAAAAAATGCAACAGTGCTTTTCTCATATAGCTGCACGGACCATCCACCTATACTCACCCAGTTCTCACTGTCAGAGGCGATTTCACTGTCTGCAAGCGTATGATAACATAAAGATTTAGCAGTCTCTAAAAAGAGATTCAGTATTATAGGGTTAGGTCAGCTCAATACTGTAGGTATTAACTGATTATTCTTATTGTTTCAACTCCACTGGAACCCATCTAGGTGTTCTTTTAGCACATGGGATCAATGGAAATCAAGTTAGAGTGGCTTAAACATTCCCAGACTCCCCACCTGAAGATGTCAGTCATGGAGGTGATTTGTTGCCGTACCATGTGGCTCACTTTTGGGAGTGTATTACGTGCTGTAAGGTCTGTCTCTGTTGCAAAATGCAGTTAACATCCAGAGCACATCTCAAGTCTGCTCCCTCTGCTAATCTGACACAGACCTGTTTGTTTGTGTATGTCCCACTATAAAAAAAAAAAAAAAAAATCAAATTTAAAACATCCTTGACACCAATCAACACCAATCAAAACGCCAAAGGCAGAGGAAACAATACACTCATGTGTACTGTCACGCGGTGTGTGTTCAGATAATGGGAGCTTTTCTCACTCGAGTCGTCTTAGCTGGCTGTCTCCAGTCAGGTCTACCTCTGAGCTAATCAGGCCGTCTCAGTTCTTTAGATGCCCCCCATGGGACAACACAGCCACCAGCACACTTAATTGGTTCATTTGTTCCGTCATGTTTTGCTGGGCAGAGACAGAATGAGAGGAAATGCTGCAGTGGAACCATTGTCTCCATGCTCGTCTCCAAGGATAAGAGAAAGTGACACATGAATGCTCACCCAGATAGATAAATAGTTGAATAGAAGCAAGATAAAGTGTTGAGGGAAAGGATGAAGGCAATTCATTTTATGGCTACAGAGGAAGTTGTTTTCTACTTTTTATTTAATGTATACTTATTAACTCACTTTAACATATTTCATAACACTTGATAATTTAAAATATACACTTAGATATGCATTTACTGAGCAGAAGTGATTCCAAACAACCTGCAATTACACCCTAATTACTGCATTAGGGTTTCAGTGAGGGCACAATGAACATTTGCCTTCAAAGTAAAAGTTGTGCCTTACCACTCCACTAAAACATATTTTAAATGTTTGGTATTTTACTTTGAAGGCTAAAGTCTCAGTTTTCACTTTGTGTCTCACCTTTCACAGTTTCACTACTGCTTGGAAAGTGAAGGCGGCATCTTCCATGCAAACGACTAGCATCCATAGCAACCTGTTAGTAACCAAAGCAATAGCAAGGAGGTTCCTGGTGCAGCAAACTGTACCTCTTTGTGACCAGTTTCACACTAGCAACTGCTAGCAACCACTCACCAACTGGTCCAAGTATATCCACCAGGTTGCCAGGGAGCCACTGACGGAACTGTAACTGTGTGCAACTGATTTTATAGCGACCGCTAACAACCTACAGCAGCCCCTCATGGGTGGGAAAGAGCTGTGTGACTGAGGCCCTGTCCTCCTACTACAACTCAACTTTGGATAAGGGGAAGAAAATAGTACAGTCCACAGCACACACATAGTTGGAGGGCTGCAAGCCGTGTATGGCTACACAAAAAGATGATCTTATAATAATGACCACATTTAAATGGCTTTTAATTACATCACAACTTCTTGATTGCAAACTGTTTAAACAGTAAAGTAAGTACAAGAATAAACCGCTGTGGCTGCAGAAGTGATTAAAAAAAACTTTTTAATATACGCTTAATATACGAACCTATCCTGACCTCTGCTACTATTTACTACAAACTTGCACATAAAGAAATGCACAAGAAGAAGATCCAGTTACTGCAATATACCACAGCCACATAGAGAGCTTAGCTACCATAGTGCCTCTGCGTGTGCTCCCCAAGCTTATCACTTCCATCTGATAAATGCGTAGATTGGATTGGGAGGCAGGCATGGGGAGAGGAAGGGGCAGACAGAAAGTAGAAAGCTGGGGAAACCAACCAAGGCACCATGCAGCTTAATTCTCCTATGCCTGCTCCTAAGATTATCTGCCATGATTTTCCAACATAAAATAAAGATAGATAAATAAAACCCAGAACCGTATTGAATGAATAACAATGAAAAACCATAAAGGCTTCTGGGCGTCTCCAAGTAATTTATTCACCATTTGCTGGAATACCTGGAGCGAGAACAATTCGGTGGAATTGAAGGATGAAAAAGAAATAGAATATTATGTTGTAGTTGATGGGTATAAAATTACATCTGCCATTAACTCTAAGCATAATACTGCCATGATAATCAAATGATGCCTCATCAATATTGATGATTATGTGGTAGAAGGAAAAACAATGGCACCTGATTAGTGATAGCGGGGTGTGATAGTGTGGGGCATGTCTTAGCCTAATATTTATACTGAAACTGGGAGTTTTGCTTGAAATCACATCAGGTCTCTGTGGACAAAAAGTGTTTTCTGCCGTCCACATGTAAAGACAGCCAGCAAACGCATGCAGTGATGGTAATTGTGGGGGCCTATTCCATGAAAGGAATGCTGTTTTAAACGTTTTAGCAGCTTTTTAGCAATCTGCAGACCACTCGTCAGACAGTCTCAATTAGCTTCAAATTCAGTTTTCAGAAATGTGACACTGTGGGCCTTTATTGAACAATCTGTAACCTAGCTCTGTTCTCCATTTCTAATCTTCTAAAACGAAGGTTCATTTAGGGAGAATGACAGCAACATATTCAAAATAAGACAAAAAAAAAAAAGGGAGGAAATTGAAAAACAGTGAGTGAAGAAACTACTTCACCTTATCTTCTCACATGTCTTTTCTTGTCCTATGTGCACGAAACTGAATCCAATCCTAAAGATTAGCACTGTCAGAGAATAGATGACACACGCTGCACAGCACAGGGCTACAGAGAATGATGATAGCTAGCACACTCACACGGTGACAGATGGATCAGAACTAACCAGCAGACACCATTAAACTGAACCTTGTGGTGTTGAGTGGAGTAGCTAGTGCAGTGAACAGGACAACTCCACCGCTACTCAGAGGAAAGCGCTGTCAGCCAGCTCTTTAATGACCACTTACAGCAGAGGGATGGGCCAAGTCCAGCTCACACTCTCTCACCTCCAGCAGGAGTTACATGGAGATAAAGCCAGTCTTGGCTTGTTGCCCCGCTGTCACAATCCGAGTCTGCTTTGAAATCGTCACATCTGGGCAGAGGGATGGCGATGATGGTGGGCTGGTTCTGCTGTCTGGAGGCTGGGCAGGGTCTGGAGCGGTGCTGAGTTATACTCTGGAGGAGCTCTGGTTAATGGAGGCAGGTCACTTGGACATCTGTTTCTGGCGAGCAGGGGAGACACAGAGAGAGATTTGTAATAGGCCAGGGGATTTCAAATGCTTTCTTGTATATAATTGGTTACCGTACTGTAGCTTGAACACAGATTTCTTGCTTGCACATCTTTTTACAAAACACTTTGGAATACAAACTACTTTATGTAAATTAGAGGCACTGAGCACAGAGCCACACATCTACAGCCTCCCACCTTTGGCATCTAGCAACCAATCTGCGTCATGCTGACAGATCTTTCTCCGTGCCCTCACTAAAACTAGGAGAATGTCACAGCACTCACATTACTCTCACAAAGATGGATGCTGCAGCGGCAACATCACACGGGCTGCAGCTCAATGACTTTGCTAACCTTTTACACCAAATCAGGCCTGCAGCTAGTCGGCACAGTGCTTATCTTTGCAAATATTGCAGAGCTGATAACTAGGGCTCTCATAACCTATTTGTACACATGTACCCTAAGGATTGTTCAGTCTGTCAGAAACACTAGATTTATGGACCTTAGCCACTGTACTTGTAAGTGTTTTGTTTTATATTTGGAAAAGGCAGCAAACAGGCAGGTCACCGGCAGGGACTAGAAAGAGAGAGCGTATTTCTTCTATATTGGCTTCTTTTCACTGGCTCCCTGTTAAATCCAGAATCGAATTTAAAATCCTGCTTCTCACATACAAAATCCTAAATAATTAGGCCTCATCTTATCTTAAAGACCTCTTAGTACCATATCACCCCAGTGGAGCGCTTCAGTCTCAGACTGCTGGTTTACTTGTGGTTCCTAGAGACGGACACCCTTTCTAATTTCAAGATCAGGCTTAAAACTTTCCTTTTTTATATAAGGCTTATATTTAGGGCTCGATCAGGTGACCTTGAATCCTTCCTTAGTTATGCTGCAATTGGGGCTGCAACACTTTTTATTCGCTCACCTCTTCTCACTCATCATAGCTTCTTTTCCACTAGTATGGCGTCATTTTTGTGCCCCTATTCTGAGTGCACCTAAAAAAAAATTTAGCGCACGTAGAAAGAAAATTGCGGCTGCAAGTGTTGTATTTTGAGGAGAAATTTATTTTGAGCGAACAAAAGCTAAATTTGAGTGAACAAAATTCATTGCTGCATGCAAAAAAATGTATTTCGGTGTTTGCTATTATCCACACACACACACACACAATAGCATCCCCTCTCGCTCAGTTTTTGCACTTGCGCTCGCTCGCAATGTGTTGCTTGAGCTCTCAACATTTCTGCCCCTGCGCGCTCAACTCTTTCTGTACACCGTTATATTTGTGCCACAAAACCAGCCAATCACAGACTTGGATGCAAAAAACCCCCAATCTGATTGGCTGTTCTGGTCTCCAATCAGCTCACTTTTGTGCAAAACTCAAACGAGGCAGTGGCGGAGGAGCACAGAGTGGCGGAGTTTAAAATATTACTCTTTCTGGGTCACAAAATAAACTTTAAAGATATTTTCATGCGAGAATGGTGCTGTGTAAACTTCAAATATCTGCTCGATTCATCAAGACATCACATATTTCCATAAGTGCTCTAACGTTTTCGGAGATGCCTGTTACCCACCAGCTGATCAGGTGGTCACTCGGGTTAAACATAATATATAAGGCTGAACTGACAAAAAAATCACCCCACCAGGTATTATAGGATCAGCTGATCATTGATTGGTTTCATGATTGAAGTAGCAACAGGAGAGGGAGGGAGAGAGAATGAGAGAAGAAGAGGCAGCTGTGCAGCAAAGACACAGAATAACTCCAGCTTTGTCTTTTTCATTCTAGCTGAAGGCTTCAGGGCTACTCCACCACCTTTCATTGTTTATACCGTTACAAAAACAAACATGCCCGGTATGCCCAACGGACAGTCCAGCTATGCGGTCAGCTGGTGGGTAACAGGCATCTCCGAAAACGTTAGAGCACTTATGCAAATATGTGATGTCTTGATAAATCGAGCAGATATTTAAAGTTTACACAGCACCATTCTCGCATGAAAATATCTGAAAAGTTTATTTTGTGACCCAGACAGAGTAATATTTCAAACTCCGCCACTCTGCGTTCCCTCGCCACTGCCTCGTTTGAGTTTTGGATGAAATGGATTCTGGGATACTGCATTTCGTCATTTCGAGCTGATTGGAGACCAGAACAGCCAATCAGATTTTTTTGCATCCAAGTCTGTGATTGGCTGGTTTTGTGGCACAAATATAACGGTGTACAGAAAGAGTTGAGCGCGAACGGGCAGAAATGTTGCAAGCGCAAGCAACACATTGCGAGCGCGAGCAACATGTTGCGAGCAAGCGCAAGTGCAAAAACTGAGCAAGAGGGGCTGCTATTGTGTGTGTGTGTGTGTGTGGATAATAGCAAACACCGAAATACATTTTTTGCGCGCAGGAATGAATTTTGTTCACTCATATTTAGCTTTTGTTCGCTCAAAATAAATTTCTCCTCTAAATACAACACTTGCACCTGCAAATTTTTTTTACATGTGCTGATTTTTTTTTAGGTGCCCTCAGAATAGTGGCACAAAAATAACGCCATACACTAGCACCTACCCAGCTCGGCTCGACTCAACTCTAATGTTACTTAGAGTTGTTATAGCAACCTGGCCGAAAGACCCTTCGCGCCATTTGTATGCAACACAACAAAACAATGGATGAGGTCAAGGCAATGGTATACCTGCTGCTTGATCTATGTTTTTTTGTCAGACTCAGGGACTGGTGTTCACTTTTGAGCAGTCATTTCCCTCATTGCCAGGTTTAAAAATTGTGTTTTTGTGAAAGAGTTATTTTCATGACTTGTAGAACCCTTTTTCTGGGACACATTTTAGAGTGACACATTTTTTGGATTGACTTAGCTCGCTTGGAGCAGCTGAACAAGTAATAAAAAAGTATCTGGTACCAGATACTGCTACCTAATAAAAAACCCTAAAAACTGAGTTGATTCAAGTGAGAAGCTACTACTGGAAAAAGTGCTTATACACCACATTAATCATGAATTATTATTAATCTCTTGCTCTCCTCCACAGCATGTCTTTCATACTGCCTTCACCCCCCCATTCACAACTGGTCGTGGCAGATGGCCGCCTCTCCCTGATCCTGGTTATGCGGGAGTTTTCCTTCCCACTGTCGCCTGGTGCTTGTTCATAGATTTTCTCCCTATTATTGTAGGTCCTTATATTTACTATCAAAAAGCCTTTGGGGCAACTGTTGTTGTGATTTGATGGTATATAAATAAAACTGAAATGTATTGAAAAATATTAGTGCCGTCAGGGCTGCCTCATTAGGGAAAACCCCACATATCCTCTAACATTATTAAGTCAATATTGAGGTTTTAAAATTAGTTAAAGAGAATACATATTTACACAATAATAATATTTAATAAAGTTAAAAAAAGTTATTATTATGATGACTATAAGTCAACTGTCAACCAAATAAATAAATGGGAAAAATGGTGAAGGTAGTGAGTTATGTGTTAGGCTGTCTGGGAAAACACTGGAAGTAAACTCACAGGAACCTTGCTATGAGCAGTGAATATCTTTGTGTTTTTATTTTCAAAAATACTTTTTTGTCCTTCTTCTTTTTTTAAAACACTAAAAAAATCAAAGTAGGACAGTTATGAGGCAAAACAAGATAAAAGCATCTAAGTTATCTCTTTTATAGCTGCTGGAAGCCCAAAAAACTCTGAATCATCGCAAGGCCTGCGGGACTTTCTATTTTTTTTATGAAGAACTAGTTCGGTGTTACGAAAAATGATGGGTTTTCTGTTGGAGCGGGATGAAAAGACACAAAGACAAAAGGATTTCCAGGGAACGACAGCAACTGCCACGACCCATAGTAAGATACTTAGTTGTCTCAGTCCACAAGGGAGCAGTCTTGCAGTGACACTGTCAGAATTATTCTTTTGTGTCCACATCCACATATGTACAACATAGTGTTTGATAGACAGAGACCCTACAGTCTGGGAAAACTAGACAGAAGGGAGATGAAACAGCTAAACCCCACTGGAATATAGTGTTCAATTGAGCTACGGCAGAAGTTTGAGGCTTATATCAAAACAAAAGCACCAACGGAATAAAGAAGTGACATAGTTGAACTTTTCATCCATCCTTCAACTCTATCAAGTTGGATTCTTTGAACTGCATAACTATATAGAAGAAAAGCAGCCACGGTCCACTGGAATTATATCACATTTGGTAAATTTAGCAATTGCCACTGGTTCATTTTAGTTTTTCCACCCATCAGATTATGATAAGGATGCTGAATAGAAAAGAAAAGCTGGTTTATTGGCTTATTATGCTTTGTGGAGCCTCTGCCCTGTCTTGGACTTGGGAGGACGAACACCACATGTTAGCTCACACCAGTGTTATCACTAGATTTAGAAAGCACAGGGGAGACAGGGGATAGGCCTGATCCATCCCCTGCCTCAGGACTCTATCTGTGAGAAAAGCCACACAGATTTGCCCTTTTGCTGGAGGCCACAGGGTGCACAGCCTGCAGAGTCAGATCCCTTTTCAAAAAGCAAAGCTATGGTTTGATGCCAAATTCCTTCACAAAGTCATGTTCCCTTAAGAAAGGCAATGCTTTGCCACTATTAACCCATGTTGTCACTGATAAATCTCTCATGTAATGACAAACAGCAGGGAATAGTCATAAGTTAGAGGCAGTGAATCACTGACGTGAAATGGCACACTTAATGTGACTCAGTTGATGATGTTAAACCAACTAACAAGCCCGCAGCAGTTTAATATTAGGGAGTTCGCCTTTCATTCCTGTTCAAAGCCGTGACACACTGTAGGATATCACACCTTTCTTCAGATATCAAATGTACCAGCCTCTATTGAACAAGTCCTTGGCTTGTGAATTTTACTACACATCCACATAAAGTTCACTCAGGGTCTACACAAATGAGACTGTCTCTGGGGAAGATGATTGGCTGGAGATTGCAGTGGCAAGGTCTCCCACTGAGGGACGAATGTACAATGGGGCCCTAAGGGGCCTGCTGAAGAAGGGCGTTTAGCCTCCAAGTGCCCCCCTGTGGTAACTCTATCTCAGGGGTGGTGGGGGGCCCTCAGCTGGGGCTAAGTGGAGGTGTGTAAGTCACTGTTCCTCCCCTCCGGCTGTACCACCTCCCCGAGCTGGGAAATAGAATTGGTGACTGATGGTTTAGGTTCTTTTTGTGCTTCTTCAGTTTTGCTGGGTGGGAGTACTTTGTGTCGCGTGTTTGAGATAACCTTGAAGAGCTCGGCGACAGATAAAAGTGACACCTAGGTGGGGTCATCACTCACTGAGATGCCCTAATAATGTTAAACCATTACATGTAGGTAGAGTTGGTGCTTCTCAGACATAAGGTCACTAGTTAGTTTACAGCTATCTTTGCCTTTCCACGTTTAAATACAGGCATTTCGAGTTAGTATAGATAAGCAAAATACAAGAAATCACAGAGAAATCACCTCTATTGTCCATGGTTATATTAAAAACTCTGCTATAGCTGTTATAAAACTGTTACATCATCTTATGAGATACTAAAATGCAATGGAAATAGCAAGACTGAAAGGGCTGGCAGCTGTAAATGTTTGCCTCACCACATTCACACAGCTCAGATCTCTGAGGTGGAAGATGGAAGATGATGCACAATTCAAGATGCAGTGATGTAAAGCATAGCACCGCTGGACTTAATTGGTTGCCAGGAGAAGGGTTTGACTGAGAAGTAAGAAGGGTGGATTTAGGGGGATTTCTTGAGCATTCATTTTTGGACAACTTTAAAATTAGGGGACAATTTGTGGAGATGGCCACTTTCTGTTCCAACAGATGAGTGAGTTTGGTGTGGAACAACTTGACTGGCCAGACACCTGTCATCAACTCAGTGGAACACCTATGGGATGAAATAGAGTGGAGACTTCTAGTCACACGTTCCCGTCCAGCATCAGTGTCTGACCCCACAAATGTGCTTCTGGAAGAATGGTCAAACATTCCCATAAACACTCCTAAACTTTGTAGAAAGCCTTCCTAGAATAGTTGAAGCTGTTATAGCTGCAAAGGGTGGGCCGACATAACCTTTCATTAAAAAAAGAGGAAAAAAACGAACAGGATGTCACTTAATTTCATATATGTGTAAGGCAGACGAGTGAATACGTTTGGAAATATAGTGTATATGCAAAAATGTATTTGGGCAGCAACAGTAACAGCAGTGGAGGTAAGGCTAAGCATATAATAGCATTCAGACTGGTAGTGTGAGCGGGCAAGGGAACAAAATAGTGCACAGAGCATTTAAGTACATTCCCATGATCACCTGGAAATGTGTGGCAGTTGAGTGTATGCTGACCTCTGGTATTGAAACTAGTACTAGAGCTTTGATTCAAGTACATAATGTGACCACCTTGAGGTAATTATTTATTTCCTATGGTGATTGAAAAAAAATTGTAATTCTCGCTCATAGAAGTTTTAAGGACTTGGCTGTATTTTCAGCATTTACTTCCAAATGAAGAGCAGTGCATGTCAATCAAACTATAATGTGTAGATGTTAACAGCTGAAGAGTGTAAGCCAATGACCATAAAAATGTACATAAACCTAAACAGCAACAGCAGCCCACAAAGACAAACATCAATCATTCTCTGAAATATTGACAGTTGCAGAGGAGTTGGACACACAAACACTGGGTCATTTGAGCTCCTGCCCTGTGCTGCCAGCCCTTTCTGTTTTCTTAACCTGTCCTTTGTAAACATATGACATAAACAATACTCAGTGCTGTACAAGATAAATGAGGGTTAATTGAAAATTAAAATAACTTACAATATTTAAGGTGGAAAAAAATGATATAAATAACTGACTGATGCTGACAAGCTGTCTTTAAATGTGCAATTAAGTTTGCATTTGCATTTTTGCACTCTGACTGGGTGGTAATATTTCAGTCAGGTGGCGGTGTGCAAATTATCCAAACTAATTGGGACATCATGCACAAACTGACTCCATCATCTCTGGCTGTTGTTTTTCTCTCCGCAGCAGGTCAGACTCACGCACGGGCGACATGCTGCTACTTGTGTCTCGTGGAGCGCCCACATCGTCGGACACTTTCCACACTTGCCCACACACCACGACTGGATGCGTGCACTGTCTTCTCATCACAGTGTGTGCTTGTGAGTTCATAATAATCTAATAATCGCCTGTAAGCAATGGAAATAAAGAACAATCTGTTAGATTTCTGGAACTTCTGGACAAGTCGCCATGCAGGACTTTAGACGGTCAATGGCAAACTATTCCAATATCCAAATATTTGCTCAGACTAATGATCACCTAATTGCCTAACGGAGTTGACTTTTGCATTTTAAATTAGACTGGCTTGCTTTTTATAAGCTAATTGTCAGGCGTTGTGTGGAGGCGAGGAAGAAGGAACCCAAACGCAGGACTCGCAGGTAGGTGAAGCTGGGTGATTTATTGATGACGGAATGAACACACAGAACAGAGGAAGGACATGGCTGGCTGGACGACTGACTGAATGAATGAACGAACGAAGGACGGACTGACTGACTGGCTGACCGAATACTGGCGGAAACAACAACATAACCTAAACATCATCAATGACACGACAAAGAACGAATAGAAACAGAAGACTTAAATACACAGACTGATGAGGATGATAATGAGAGACCGGTGAGTACACAGCTGAACATAATCTGGCTAACGGCACGAGACGAGCTAACACAGGAACAAACAGGAAGTGACAAAATAAACTGAACGTGAACAAAACGGAAAGCACTGGGTCACCGACCCAGGAACCCTGACAGTACCCCCCCCTTCAAAGGACGGCACCCGACGGCCAAAAGAGAAAAAGACCAGAACAGGGCGGGCGGAGGGGGCCCAGGACGGAGGGACGGAGTCCACAGAGAGACGAGACAGTTCAGGCGGGCGGCCGCGTGGCCGGCGGCCGAGGCGAGACAGTTCAGGCGGGCGGCCGCGTGGCCGGCGGCCGAGGCGAGACAGTTCAGGCGGGCGGCCGCGTGGCCGGCGGCCGAGGAGAGACAGTTCAGGCGGGCGGCCGCGAGGAAGCCGGCGGCGGCCGCTCAGCTGGTCCGGTGGGCGGCCGCGAGGAAGGCGGCGGCGGCCGCTCAGCTGGTCCGGTGGGCGGCCGCGCCGGCGATGACGGCCAGAACGTGGCTGGGGCGACGGTGCGGCAGCCGCCGGACCAGGCGAAGCAGAGGCTGGCGACGAGGCTGAGTCCGGACCAGGCGAAGCTGAAGCTGAGGCTGGCGACGAGGCTGAGTCCGGACCAGGCGAAGCTGAAGCTGAGGCTGGCGACGAGGCTGAGTCCGGACCAGGCGAAGCTGAAGCTGAGGCTGGCGACGAGGCTGAGTCCGGACCAGGCGAAGCTGAAGCTGAGGCTGGCGACGAGGCTGAGTCCGGACCAGGCGAAGCTGAAGCTGAAGCTGAGTCCGGACCAGGCGAAGCTGAAGCTGAAGCTGAGTCCGGACCAGGCGAAGCAGAAGCTGAAGCTGAGTCCGGACCAGGCGAAGCAGAAGCTGAAGCTGAGTCCGGACCAGGCGAAGCAGAAGCTGAAGCTGAGTCCGGACCAGGCGAAGCAGAAGCTGAGTCTGAGTCTGAGGCTGGACCAGGCGAAGCAGACGCTGGCGCTGAGGCTGGACCAGGTGACGGCACGGGAGTCGGGGGTGACGGAGCCACAGCTTTAGGGCCAGCGGGCGCGGAAGCCCCTGGCTGGAGACAGGCAGGGCCAGCGGGCGCGGAGGCCCCTGGCTGGAGAGCGGCAGGGCCAGCGGGCGCGGAGGCCCCTGGCTGGCAAGCAGGAGGGCTCACAGCTGGCTCTGGGTGCTGTGGCTGCAGGTCCGGGAACTGAACTGACTGGACGGGAGGCGACTGGACTGACTGGACGGGAGGCGACTGGACTGACTGGACTACAGACTGGACTACAGGGGACTGGAGGACGGGAGGAGACTGGAGGACGGGAGGAGACTGGAGGACGGGAGGAGACTGGACTACAGGGGACTGGAGGACGGGAGGAGACTGGACTACAGGGGACTGGAGGGAAGGCTGAAGAGCAGGTGAGTGAACTGACTGGAGTGGAAGCTGAACAGCAGGTGAGTGAACTGACTGGAGTGGGGAAGCTAAGGGATGAACAGAGGTTGGCGATGCTAGTGGCTGAGCTAATGACAGAGTTACCGAGGGGGATAAGATTGCGGCCTGGGCTAATAAGGCTGGTGCCTGAGCAGGGGACACTTCAGCTAGCCTAACCAGGGACAGTGCGAGGGCGTGAAAGGTAGGATCAGGAGGTGGATGAAGAGGTGAAGTAGTAGGTGGGCCGGTTAGCTCTTCCAAGCCTCCAGGGAGGTCAGGCTGGGTTGAGGCTGCCCTCAGCCTGGGCGCTGGGACAGGCACGGGAGGTGGCTGGACACCAGTCACCCCCACCCGGGAAACAAGAGTGGATGTGGAGGTAGACTGTGTCGCAGCTGCCTTCCTCCTGGGAGCTGGCACCGGTGTGGGTGTAGGCCGGGCCCTAGACATCTGAGGAGGTGAAATGGCTGAAGAAGAAGGCCAAATCTGGTCTGCCGTGCTGGTGGGGAATGGCTGAGTGACAGGTGTGGAAATGGTGACCGGGTGTGTGCTACTGGCAGGTTTATCAGAGTTCGGTCTGTTTCTTCTGCCACCACGATTTACAGTCTTTGCGGGAGCACAGCAGAAAAAATCTTCCCAGTCTACATCATCCAGGAGGGAATCTCCCCATGAATCGGAGATGAGTCCCTTAGTTAATCTGGGTGAAGTGTCAAATGAGGAGGGTGGAAAACAATTACCGGAACTCACCACCGGGAGTTGTTGACAATAGTCCGTGTTATGGCGGCGTGTGCGCCGCTTTCTCCGGGAAGAGGAAGCGGCCGGGGTGAACAGCTGAGCCTCTGGCGCGGTAGCCTCCATTGAGCCGAGGTGGGAGGCGTAGCCGCGGTGTCGTGGCGAAGGTGGAGGTCCGGCGAATGAGGCGGCGGGTGTGTGAACGAGGAGCGGAGCGGCGAGAGAGGGAGCGGCCGAAACGCGGCATGAAACGTCCGCTCTCCGCGGCAAATGCTCCGGGGCAGGTGTGGCAGCAGGTGGGGGAACGCGGCGTCTCCGAGGCCCGCCCAGAGCCAGGCGAGTCCCCTCGAAGACGTGCTCTCGCTCCGCGAAGAGCCGCTGTTTTCCCCTGACCAACTCTGCCCAACGGTAAAGCGCTGCTACCTGCCGCTCGTTGAGGTCCGAGTCCGCTGGGTCCCAATCGTGTCTTCGTGGCACGGGTCGTGTCATTCTGTCAGGCGTTGTGTGGAGGCGAGGAAGAAGGAACCCAAACGCAGGACTCGCAGGTAGGTGAAGCTGGGTGATTTATTGATGACGGAATGAACACACAGAACAGAGGAAGGACATGGCTGGCTGGACGACTGACTGAATGAATGAACGAACGAAGGACGGACTGACTGGCTGGCTGACCGAATACTGGCGGAAACAACAACATAACCTAAACATCATCAATGACACGACAAAGAACGAATAGAAACAGAAGACTTAAATACACAGACTGATGAGGATGATAATGAGAGACCGGTGAGTACACAGCTGAACATAATCTGGCTAACGGCACGAGACGAGCTAACACAGGAACAAACAGGAAGTGACAAAATAAACTGAACGTGAACAAAACGGAAAGCACTGGGTCACCGACCCAGGAACCCTGACACTAATGTTGGTTGGTTATTGCTTACATTTGGTTTGCAGCATTTATAAGTTTTTTAATTTCATACCAGTGACAACCAGATGAGTCTAGGGCAAATGCTATTGCTACCTGTGTGTCACCAGTAACAGCAGGGAAGAGACAAGATAGTGCTCCTCGGGGAACTCGAATGAGTACAGCTGACTGTGACAAAGAGAGTTGCAGAAGGGGGCCGAGCATGTGTGGTTCAGCAGAATTCTAAAAAACCCAATTGCTTAGCATTGCATGCTTTTAATTGGGAATTGATGCCATGAGCAAAATTTCAAATTAAAATCTAAAATTATAAAACAGAAACTGAAAAAAGAGCACTTGTTAAGTAAGAGGCCCAAAGGACGGATGCTTGAGCGCCACCTTTCGTCTTTCTGTCCACTTGCCTGACCTAAACTGTTGAAATAGAGTCAAATGACACTTCTTCATACCTGAAACTGGATATTGGGCCATTTTATGTGGCAGGCAATGTATAGGGGAAAATTTGTTTAAATAATTTACCTTGCTGTTATACTGAAAGGGGAAAAAAAGCAGCAGATCCCCATGAGGCTCTTTTCATTGGGTACAGACTTCCTGACTACCAGCAAAGCTTACATAACACTGCGCTCCACCCGTGATCATCACAACTGTATCTTTCAACCTGTGCAGCACTGCATTTGCCTCACAGTAAAACAGGCTCGACTCCATGGCTAAACGAATGTTTCATCAGCGGGAGACTGAAACTTTCTCTAATGCACTCTGACATGGCTATATATGAACACCACGCTCCATCTCCTTCTTACAAATAATGCATGTGAACTCACGAACGTCACAGATTCGCAGTTTATTTGCATTGCCACACCACAATGGCTGTGGAGGCTCTGACAGCGTATAGCAAGTTCAGTTTGTTTATGGGAAAGGGGATTGTTCAACTGAAAAATAACAACCGCAGAGTATGCTTAATAAAAACCAGTGTGCAAACCCACTATTGTAATGCAGCCTGTATGAACAACACATTTCATTTTAATGGTTTTGTCTGCCTTACATGTCTAAAACAGCGATTTTGATCGATAACAGTATGTTGCATCATACATAAGGTTTCCTCAAAAATCAATCCAAACATTTCTGCCAGCGTGTTTGAGTACAATAATTCAGTCTCATTTAGCACAGAGAAAGATGAGATAGCACACTAGGATAGCTGTTGATTACATGAATTGATTTCCTGTGTGGAGCCCCTAATGACATTATGAATCAAGTACAAGTTACTACAAAGTATTTAACAACTAATGTTGTTTGATGTTTGTCAGTGGTGTGTATTGGCCAGAGGACAAAACACAGGAAGCTGTGATGGATTTGATGCCTGTCTGAAGTGCGGACAAATCTGGAACAGAGTGGGATGAAGATAACAAGGTAAGGCAATAGACTGGCATTGTGCCGCTTCATCTCTCTGTCTTTTTCGAGTCTTTCTCTGTCTTTACTGTATCATTCTCTTTCACCCTTCTTATCTCGCCATCTATCTTTTTGTCAGCTTTTGCCCTCTTTTACAATGCCAGCACATCTGTTCAGTCCTTTAACACCTCTGCTGTGCGGTGAATGATGTTGCCTTAAACCCCCGAAACATCAGAGAAGCCAAAAAGCAGGGCAATAAAATAGAATCTCTCTCTTAAGAGCATTCCAAAGGTTCTTAGCTATTGCCCACAGATAGGTGTTAACATCATTTTTCATTGTGGGAAACATTCCCCTTCCAAGGAGAAGTGTAACTTTGTAAAACACATAAGTGATACACCCCCACAACCCTCCTTCACTAACTTGTCTCAGGCATTGACTGATTTACTGTAATTCACTTTATTTTGTTTGTGCAGAGTATAAAACACAGTTGTGGATCGGAGTACAATTGCACTGAAGGTTATTTTCAAGAACAGCAAACTAGACTTTTACAATCAGTCTCAATTCAACAGTGTAATAAAAAAGGAAAAATGGCATGGAGGTCGTTTTGCTGATGTGAAAGAGACTCTTAACGGCATAATTTAATCTTGTTTTAGATGCTCTTCTTCTCTCTTTTTTCCCCTTTCTCTGATTAAATGTGATTAGGCTGCACAACACCTTTGCCATTTCTTAATGCAAATCTTCCTTTCAGCCCAATTAGTCTGTCTTCTAGAGCGCGCACTTCTATCTAAGCTGTCACTCAGCGGGGCTTAGCCTTCGCAAACTGTGTTTTTGCTTTAGGGCCCAATAAGGACGTGCCTCTTTCGGCTACTGACTGCCAGACAAGCATGAAGAATTTCCAAATTATGACAAGAAATCTGTGACTGAAGAGTGACAAATGCAGTGAAACTGTCACAGAAAAATATTTGGGTTATCCAAGTTTTAAAAGTTAATGGCGGTGCCATTTAGTAGTCTGTTTTCTGAACTGTGAACTATAGCGGCTTCACCAAACTTTTCCAAGGTTCTAAATATCAAGAAGTATCTCTAAATGACAAAGTTTAAAATTCAATGCATGCTTGCTTAAAATCAGAAGCGAACATTCTATAACTGTCAAGAGTATTTGTAGTAACAAATACATACATATATGTATATAAATCGATGTGATGAGAAGGGAAAATGTGACCCCCATTCACAAAGATACAGTACTGTGTAAAAGTCTCGAGACACCCCTAATTCCTTCATGGGGAAATGGGAACTAGCAATTGATTGAAACACCTGCAAACATGCATAGATATACAGTAAACAATCCAAAAGTGCTTTAAAGTCAGTTTTTTTGGTATGACCACCTTTATTCTTCAGAACAGCCTGAAACTTTCTTGTCATTTCTTGAAGGAGTCTTCAGGAAAAGTTCTCCAGGCTTCTTGAAGGACAATCAAAGCTCTTGTTTAGATGTTGGCTGCCTTTACTTCTGTTATCTCTCAAAATGCTCTTTCTTTTGTATCGGGAGACCGAACAATGACCGCTAGTGTTTCACTGTGTGTTTTTCTATCCAGGTATGATTTTAATGTATAGGCTGAGTGGGATTAGGAATGCTTTCCACCATGGTTTTGCATGATGGAACAAATCATATTGCATATTGATCGAACCACAAACTTCCAAATTGGATTCATTACTCCAGAAGACGTATTGCCACTAATTTTCAGTCGAGTTCTTGTGTAATTTGACCTCAGCTTTGTCTCCCTTCTTTCAGAATGGCTTATTGCCATTTCTGCAAGGGTTCAGTGAACAGTATGGATGGATCAATTGAAAGGCCAGCTGCATCTCTCAGCTCCTGTGTCAGGTCTTTGCTGAATTTCTTTTGCTATTTGTTAAGGACATGACATTCAGATAACTGTTCAACCACTGTAAATAGTTGGCCATCCACTTATTCCTTTGTCCTCCACTTGTCCAGTTTCCTCACTGCACACCATGCCGAGTTATACCAAGTTTTCTAAAATAGCTAATAGCTCTTTAGGAATCACCTTGTTGATGCAAAATGCTATTTTATGCCTGTCAAACTGTGTTATCGTTGGCATTTTTCATAGATTGAACCAAAGACATAGGAACAAACGATGTGTTTTTGTAACAAGCTGTTAGTAACAAAGTGCCTAAAGATACCATTTAAAATTGATGCTTTGCTAAATTGTCTGTTATGTATAGACACAAATCTGGTTCATCCCTTGAGGTGCTTTTTTATGCTTGAATATTCATAGGTCAGTGTTAAGAGGCTTTAAAAACTAACAATCAAAAATTCCTTTGAAAAAGTGAAAGGACTGGACTGCAAATGAGTGGAAAAACAGCTAATGTCCACACAGAGGCTTTGAAAGACCTTCAGAAGGCTTGAAGAACTATTGCTCCAGACCACTTAAATATACGAAGACGTCTGGCCTCTTCAAAATAAAATACGAATAAATGAAAAGTGGCTCAAGGAATGGCATTCACCCCATTTCAACTAAGCTTATTAATAGGGACTTTGTGCATTCATTGGGAACAACCTAACTGTGGTTGATAACATTGGTTGATTTATAATATCTCTAAAGCCTAACAGTGATATTTTGGAACCACTGAGACACCTAAACATCAAGAGCAAATACTTTTAGGATTACCTTTTCTGTTATCCAGCAATAACTTTTGGATTACCCGACAAAAGGAATCACATTACCCTGCAACACTTTCGCATTACATTACAGTAAATGATACAGTATCCTGCACTACAACAGACCACTGCTGACTGTGAGAGACAGAGCACCTTTTACTGTGTAATCCTGAATGGTGTACTAGTACTGTGAGGCGACACCAACAGGACTCCTAAACAGGTAACAAACAGACAGTTTGAGCTTTATATAACTAAATATACTTTGGATGCATTTAGTTTTTGATTAAATCACAGTTATTGATGATCATTCTAAAAAGTTTGTGCTGTAAATTCTGGTTTCACGGTGGTGTATTTGCTTAAAGCTGGCATTTCCATCATGACTGCTTTTCCTCACAGTGACCTTGTCAGCGCCTTGTCTGTCTGTCAGCTAGCTCTGCTAAAAAGGCTAAAGCAATCTGGCAGCCTCCCCTGTATAAAAGCGGGGTGGGAGGGGGTTGAAACAAGGGTGGAGGAAGGATGAGAGAGATGTGACCTTTCTACTTCCAGTGAAGTGTTTTTAGCTAAACAGCCTTTCAGAAATGAGCAAAATGACAGGTTGGCAAGTGTTGCACCTCAGAGAGAGACAGAGAGAGAGAGCGTGCCTGATTTTCCTCAAGATTTATAGTCTTTTCTCAGATTAGACAGATTTTCAGTTTTCTGTTTAAATTGAAAATGCAAAGTTCATGTTTTTGAAACACCATGTTTCAGAGATTCGAAGCGCTTTTATTTAAAGAGGAAAAAGTGGAAAGCAACTTGAAAGCTGAAGACATGAGACCTCCACACACAATTATTCATTTATTGAAGTTTTTTTAAAGTAACATGTGATTTCACTCATTTACAACCAGCTATTATATAGCACCATGTCTTTCTGAGGGAAACACAATGCATACTGATGCTGTCCTAGCTCCCCAAGGTCAACGCCGCAGTGCCCGCGTCTAATGTCACAGCTTTAGTGACGTTAAAGCGGGTATTCAAAATGCACTGAGATCTCCATCTGTGGGTGGTGGAGGGTAATAAGAAAGGCTGAGGAGAGGTCACTTATATGACCAGCATTGGCAGCGATGACTTTACTGAGATGCAGTCATGAAGTCAAAAACACACAATCTTTCTCGCTCTCTCTATCACACACACACACACACACACACACACACACACACACACACACACACACACACACACACACACACACACACACACACACACACACACAGACAGGGTGGGTGCTCTCTCAACCAGAAAGGAGACTGAGATTGGAAATAAAGACCATCCTCTGTGTCTGAGGACTGTGAATAGGAGCAGTAATGTTTTCAATTTGAGCCCCAAGAGCAATAATGGAGCTCATTCTACACCACCTAGATACTGTAGTACTGTTCGCCTTAAAGCCTTAGGATTCTATCATCCTTCACCCTCTCAATTCCTCTCTTTTTGCCGTCTGTGTGCTGTTCATGAAGAGATTAATTTGTGGAATAAGGATTCTTTGGTAAAAAGAAGAAGAAAAAAGACTGAGAGACAGAATTGTGGAGAGAAGAGAAAGAGGATAAATAGATGAAGAGGTGTGGGGTAGATGAATAGGTCTGTGTTTGACACCGGGCGTTATTTCAAATTCCGGCCTCTCGCATTTGAATGACATCTGCTTGAATCTGTTTCATTCATTCACGCAGTATAAGAATTCAATTTCATGGCATGGAGTCTTGGGGCACGTTTCCTGTATATCTCTACGTGCTAGCGTGCCACGGAGCGAGAGTCATTCTTCCTCTGCTGGAAAAGAAAGGGTAAATTCATTTGTGTCATGAAATGCAATCCAGGTTATTGCCTCTGCCCAGCTTCCAAGTATCCCATGAAAGACTTTTAATCACGCACCGGGGAAATAATGTTGTGAGATCTAACTGCTGAGCCAAAGGCAATTGTGAAATATTCAGATCTGGAATAAAAAAAAAGAAAAAAAGACATGATTACCTTTGTTTACTGGAATATATTGATATAATAGGCTTGTGTATCCTTGAAAACTGCTATGTCAGAGCTCAGTAAGAAGAAATTCATAAACTGCAGATGCGAAACTAAGATGTCATGTAATGTGGTCCGAGAAAGTAAACTTTTGATAGAAACTGGAGCTCCAAGGACAGCAGGAAAGAACAGCTTTAAAGAAGAAAAAAAGCAACACAGTGGTCGCATTGTCAAAGCTCTGTGTTTTCTAAGTCCCTACATTTGACAAAAGAGTGCGCGAGTACAGAGACAAGGTAGTTCGTCTGACCTTTAAGAAATGCACAAAAGGGTGAAAAACCCAGAGACTAAGTGGAAGAGAGAGATATTAAAGAAAAAGCAAGATGCTATTCTTTCAAATGAATGGATAGCAATATTTAAAAAAAAAAAATGCTGCTACATCTGCATGACTGAATTTCTTGCGCCATCAATCACAAACAGAATCCAAAGTCTTTACCTTGTTTTTTTTGTTTGTATTTTTACTTATTGCCCAAACAGTCAACGAGGCACCATCGAGGTTTGTTCGTTTGCATTTTCACTTCCACTAGAAAACAAAAAAATTGCGTTGCCAACAGCTAGCTTCTTTTTCTGTAAATGTTTTATGCGCCTGATTTATATGCAAGCAAAAACTGACTGTGCTTTATTCAGAGATTTTGTCAAACTGTCATCATAATTAAACTTTGCATATAAATCTCATTACAAAAGTGCAACAAAAAATTTACTTTATGTTTCTTTCTTCAGATCAAATAGTCTCAAACCTCATAAAAGCTTGTCCTTGAAGTGAGAGGGATGAATCAGCAACCCAGTGCCTTTTAGTTATTAGTCTTAAATAATGCAGCGTAGCCACTTAATACATGTGCTTTAGACTAAAAGGTAGTGATCAAAGAGAAACACTGAGCAGGTCACATGATGCTAGCGATGAATAACTGATGTCCTTGTGCATGTTTGTGTTCTAAGATGTGTAGGCGCACTTCACCTCCAATTTTAAAAGGATGCTAATACGGAAGGATATTTCAGTATGAGTTCAAAGGATGGCTGATCTGAAGCGGCTATCTGTCACTGGACTGTGACTGACACATAACGTGCAGTTTGACTGGACCACAAGGACAGAGCCAACATGAAGGACGGCACCTATGCGTCACAGATATAATGTGCAGGTAGATATCTATAGGTAGATATAATCCCCTTAAACAGGAAGGTTTGGATCACTGATTGCCATTGATTGGATCCTTAATAGCTTTATTAATGCAGACAATTCCCTGGGTGTAAGCACACAGCGATGGTGGGGAGGAAGAACTGCCTTTTAACAGGAATAGACCACAGAACCAAAAGGAGCATATAGAGACAAAACACAGCAAACAAGAGCAAACACAAACTAAGAGAAAAGATAAAGAAGTTAAATAAATGAAATAGTGGTAAATAAATGCATGAAAGTAAAAAGGGGAGAGTTTAGAGATGTGGTCAGTGCATCTTGGGAAGTCTTCCAACAGCCTGAGCTTATGGAAGCATAACTAAGAGATGGCTGAGGAAAAAGTTCAGATGCACGAACCCCCATGTCCATCTGACATTTTGGGGTTAAATAAGCATTTTTGAAATCAGGCTTCTAAATTCAGCTTCAATATTTTTGTAATTATTGCACTAAAAAAGGTAATTAGTCACCGAAAGACATGTTTTATTTTCAAAAAATCAAAAATGAATTGATTTTTAACAAATATGATTGCCTTTTGCAGCCAAACCCATTATGTCCTGGTGTGCCTTTTTTTATGTGTGTGTGTGTGTGTGTGTGTGTGTGTGTGTGTGTGTGTGTGTGTGTGTGTGTGTGTGTGTGTGTGTAAAAACCTCGAAGTCCTCCACTTTGGATAAGACATAGATAAAAGTTACAAAATCACAAAAGATGTAACTCGGGGGACTACAAATGGTGACAGCAGAATTTAAAAAGAAACACAAAACAAAATGATTAACAGTAACAACCCAACAACCACATGACAGCATACTTTATTGCTACACAGTAACTGAATAAACAAGAAACAGAAGATTATCAAAATAAATGAAAAACTTCCAAGAATAAATGACTATGTGTACTCTTAGCATGTCAAGCGAGGTAACTTCCAAAATATTGCATGAAACAAAATTATTATAACAGACATGACCCGATTCACATCTCATTGGTGAATGCCTTTGTTGATAGAGAAAAGTGGCAGGTTTCTGCCTACAGGTTAAATCAAAAGCATTTGATTATGGTATCCTATGCACCAAGAGCTTTTGCTTGATATTGTTGTCTCCTTTTTCGTTGAGACGGCATTTAGAGGATTTTGCATCTGAATTCTTTACAGATATAAACATTTTTTGTAATTCCCAGTGAGTTTTCTACACAATATCTTAGATGTTCCTAGGACTGCACTCAAGTACCACTGGTTACCTACCTGGGAACTGAAAAAGATTGCACCATAGCATGGAAATCCATACTTACCCGAAGCTGACATCTCCGAGGACCAATGCAGAGAGCGATGGCAGATGGTTTTGCCTGAAAAGCACGAAGGTGATTTGCAAAAAGGAAAAATTAAAAACAAAACCACACACACACAGATGCACCTCCAAAGTGTTTAAAAGGGGAGTTGTAATGAAACCTCGTGTTCATTTACGGCTCCTGTCTTTTTCAAGTGGAGGCAAGCTAGGACAGCTTCATCATGCCTGTCCAGGAATAGGGTGTGTGTGCCAATTCTGTGATGGCCAGCAGGTTTATCTAAGCTGACAGAGATGAATCTCCCAGCAGAGGGCTGGGCCTGTTCAGCTGTCCTGCTGAGGAGAGCCCACACCAGGGCTGACATTAAATTATTTCAGGAGGTAATTAGTCTTCTGTTTTTCACCAAGACACCAAATGGTCTTGATCTCATGCACACATCCGTGTTGTCTGTTTTAGATAGACTCGTACCGATAAAGAGGAAGAAATTAAACAAGCGAAACGAGCATCAGCTTTTCAGAAAAGAGCGAACTTGGCTTACATTGTACAAATATTGTAGAACAAGTAAGAGCCCTTTTTACATGCAGATAGGATACAGTGAACAGCGAGAAGGTGTTAATTTTAACAAAAATGTCATTGCATATGAAATGCTAACAGGGCCACAGCTATTATACAGAATGAAAGAATCTCATCACCCATCCACTTTTCACTGCAGTTAAATTCTCAGTTTCTAATTTCGTTAATGACATGTTAAAGACTGCTCTGGCTGACTTGATGGCAACAGACATTATTAACTTCTGTTATTCAATCAGCAGACCTTGAGAGAGAGGTGCTAAAGATATGATCACAACTCAACCAAGGTGTCAGGCTGTCTTTTTCTCTGTTTTTCCTTTGTCGTACAAGTGCTCCGTCCCAAACTGGGGAAGACTTTATTTATACCCTGCATCAAAAGTTAAAAATACCATTGACTCCCTATCAAGGAAAATATGATTTGCCTGTCACGTTATAACTATCGTTGCCTTTATGGACTATATTATGCAAAGTCATGCAAATTAGATCGGCAGCCATCAGAGAAAACAACCCTTAATTTTGTCCTTCTGCTTTTCTTGTGTTCAGCGTGTAATGTGGTTATGTGTGCTGCCAGCAAATGAAAAGTCACTTTCATGGCGTATTACTTTCTCATGTTGCTTGTTGATCAAGTGGTGCATCTATAACCACTTTTCATCCTAAAACAAATAAGTTCCTCCCTCCTTTCTTTATTTTTCATCTAAATAAACTTTCCGTCCTGTTGAATTTGTCACGAGAAACCGTGACGGCTTTGCAAGAACACCTCTACATGAACCATAAACAGTCTCTTTTTTAAAATCTGTTTATAAATGAGCCCACTGAAGCGAACACATCTTTAAAATAAATAGTCCCGTCTCTCCTTCTCATGTCCCCTGATAAAAGCTAACAGCGTTACATAGTAGTTTACAGTTACTTAGTTGAGCCTGTGGCTCTGTTCTCTCATTCAGTGGGTCATTTGAGGGGTAAAGAGTAATTTACCATGAAAATCGAATTGCTTTAATCTAATTTGCTTTGATATAATTCACAATAGGCTTACAGCCACAAAGCGTTTACCTAGCTGAAACAGTGGAATTGTCCCTGGGGTACAATTACAGTCCAACTACAGGTACTTGGCTCATAGAACATTAAATAACCAGAATCTCCTGCCTCTGGATTTACAATGAAATGAAGATCAAAAAAGAAGAGAGAGCACAGATGCATGAAGATTTGTTTCATTTTGCTAAATCCATCCTAGCAAAGGACTAGCCAGAAACTCAGACGCCTGAACGATTCACAAACAAAACTTTTCGTCATGTATTGCGATTATATCGTCACCAGTTTTAAATTCAAGATATTACTTAACAAAGTGTAGATGCAAAAAAAACATTTAAGAGCTGTAATTACTTTTTTTTTTAAAATAAAAAATATATATTCAGAGGAGCACATCAACTTTGTGAAAGCTCTGGACCGAGAGCCAAAATTTTCAATCACCCCTACTGCTCCAATAATTGCAGAGGACACGCTGATTAATCTGTCGCATTCCTGCTGGAGCCAGCAGGAAGACGGCACAAATTCTGATGCTAAAGTGTTTCCACATGACACAGCATATGGAGCTTCGGTAATTCTTGACCAGAGGTGGTGATGCACCGCCGGCAAAGAAGTACATGGGGATAAATTAATAGGAATATAGTATTATCAATAGTTGCGTAGAGACCTGTGGCAACTGCGGAGAATCGGCTCCTCTCATCTCTGTCGTGAACAGTTTGTTCTGTCATAATAAACAGAGCATGACATTCGCTTCATTCAGGGAAGGAGATTCTAAGCTCCCACCAGAGAAAAACAAAAACCTTCATTGATGTCTATCACCTTGTATCATTATTTAACGCCATAAATATTTCATCAAAAGTAGGCAGTGTGGATCTTTTTGTTTTTCAGCAAGCTCCTGTGTGTGTGTGTGTGTGGGGGGGGGGGGTGGGTGCAGTGGATCAGATGCTTCCCCTGCATCTCTGTTCACCTTCTTACTTTGTCCCTAAAGTAACCAAAATATCGCCGTCCCTGTGATATACTCATTGCTAATCCTCGCTGTCACTCCTGGTGCCACAGACAAAAAGACAGTGGCACCTCAGCCTGTATCACAAAGCTAAATATTACCATCTTGTAAACCTTCCCCTTCACTTTTGCTGGGATCCTCCTGTCATAAATCACTCCTGACATTCTTCCCTAACCTGCCTTAATCTCTTCTTCACCAGTCTTCTTTTTGCAGAAAAAAAATGCTTTAGAGAGTCTTTCAGAGTTTTGTAATTACTGGGCAAGAAAAAAACCTGCTATGTCATAAATTACATATTTAACTGACAGCTATATATGGAACAAGCATGTCATTTATTATTTAGCTGATTTGCGATGCCATATTTCAGCTGTGCTACAAAACAGCATCACGTTATGGGTGTGGGTTGAGGAAGAAAAAAAAAGAAACTTTATTCTTTCTGGCACAAAAATAAAGTGTTACTTTGGCTCCTCCTCGATAATGCAGCACTTTGTGACTCCAGGTGGAACTGAACCAGGCAGGAGACATGCCGGGACCATGTGACCTGCATGTAAAGTCTATCCTCTCTTGCTTCCCGGGAGCGTGTCATGCAAGGGGTCTGTTCTCCGCGGTTTAAGGGCTGTCCATGTGACACATGATGCCAAGTGGTCACACGCCAAGCTGATTGCACATCGGATGCGTGAAAAACTGCAGGAAGAGTGAGAAAATGGCAAAGGTGTGTCGCGCTCTCCCCTGCAGCCCTGACACCAGCACTTTGGGCTTGTCCTTCTGCTGAACCAAACCATTTCAGACAAATTGGCGGGGGGATATCGATTGTACATTCCGGATGCTTTGGTATCCTGTCGTCAACAGAGTTCAGACAGAGGGATTTAGAGAGGCCTGAGTTTGAAATGTGTTTGATTTGTAACTCACAGCAAGACTCCTGCTTTACTATCCTTGACTTATTTTATTTCACAGGTCTGTAAGCCACTTCACAGTTAGACTAACTTCTCTCTGAAGCCATTCAGCGCAGCTGACCTGCACCTGTCAGAGGAACAGTTTTATTTTTTACATTTTTTTCCGTTTTGCCAGCTCACATATATGCACACCCCATTGTTTATCATTCCTCAATGTCATTTTGAATGAATTTTAAACCACATCAAGTCATATCCGTCTCAAATTGTAAACCTCCATAATAGGTTGGAATAGATGTTCATGGTAGTCGGGGTTTGCTTGTTAGCATCTCTGTAATTGTAATATATTGGACAATGCATCTGAATTATGTGTTCCAACCCCTGCCAAGAAAAAGATGGCTACGTTTGTATCCTTTTGTGGAGTGCAGTATATATTCAGTTATATTCCGAAAAAAGTCTAAGAATGTTCCTTTTAACTGCTCTTTTGTTCAAATTTGATCACTGATGAATTGTTATATTGACGTATTTATTTAATATAATAGGCTATTTTGAAGGTGAATTCAAAAGCAACTACAGGAGAAGCAAGATTACAATGAATAACAACTCTATTATATCCCTTGTCCTCTATCTCCCGTTTCCCTTCCTCTCTCTAATCTCATTTCTCAGGGGACCGGAGCAAGGAGGAAGGAAGTTTTCCCGTGGTATCACACAAGAGACTGCTCTTCCACTGGAGGAAAAATGAAGCGAATAAATAAAGAGAAAATCGAATTCCTTCAGCCGTTGCAGGAGTGCCAGCCAATGAATCAGCAGAATAAATTCTCTCCAGAGATAAACAAACATGATATTTCAGCCGGGAGCCATAGGACGGAAGGGCCTCTGTCGCTCTCGTAAAGTTCAGAGCGCTTCGGACCGTAAAAGAAGCCGCCTTCTCAATCAGGGAAGCCTCTGGCACGAAGGCCTTTTACAACTAAAGCTGTGTGATGAAAACCCACGGAAAACCTCACACGCATGCCCTCGACAAGGACTTTAACGCCGCAGATATACGGCCTCATATGGAAAACCATTAAAGTGGGATTCTGAAGCACAAGTGTCTCCCAACACACTGTCAACACACTAAGTGCTTGTAGTCTTGATTTACACATCTGCGAGCTGCACCGTGTCCTGCGTGCTGTACTAATAAAAACATGCAGCTGTATCCTGATAGAAAACATGCCTTCAACTACGAAGCTTTTACTGGCTTGATTTCCAGTTTTCCTTCACTCGTATTTGCAAACACCCAGTGGTGATTTCAGGGTCTACACTTCGGTGATGGAACCCGCACGTCACTGTGAATAGCGAGACGTTCGTGGTTTTTCTGTTGTCTCGTGGTAATGATAACAAGACAGAGTCAACATTTATGCTGTTGATTTAAAGGTCAACGTCTTGTGCGTGTTCACTTGGCTTTTTCGCACCTTAGGGCAAAAAAAAAAAAAAGAGAGAGCCACTCATGTGAAGTGAGACTTGAAAAGGAGAAGGCTGGAGGCTGTGTAGAGTGAGCATTTAAGGACTATATATAGGGGGGGAAACAAACATGTCAGTTTACGGGTATCGCTAATTTAAAAAGGATTATCTCAAAGGGTATTTCTGTTTGGAATGTTCCTCAGCATCTACACTACGCTCAACAGCTAGGCTGACAATTTTGTGCGTTTAGCAAAAGAGCTGTATCAGATTTCTTGGCTGAGGGTTCGTCTCTGCCTAATTTATTGGATTGCTTCCAAACAGACAACGAAACTCTTGCCTTGACAGGTTAAATGGCTCCCGCAACTTAGAGACACATTACTTTGGCACGGAGAGGGTATGTTGGGAAAGCGTGGCAAACTGCAAAGCTGCTCCTTTCGTCAAGGAAACAACACATAATTGGTCTTGGCGTTTGAACTGTTAGCACTGTATAACACTTGTATGAGGATGTCAGCTATCTTTGTAGATAAATGGATTCCTGTGGAAATAAAAAGGGCACACAGCACACGTTTTGCTTTCTTTCTGTGTGATTACTATCATGACATTTTTAAGCATGTATTTTAGCAGGAAAAATGGGCATTTAAGCACATCCTGGGTTATTAAACATATCACTCCCTGGATTGTTGATTGTTTTTTCCTGTGCATTTTCCAACCCACGTTGTCCACCCAACGCCTATGGGGCTATCATACCCAAATTATTAGATGTAGAAAACAATACAGACATAACAATGAATATTCACTGAGCAGAGACGACTTTATCTCAAATGCAAGTAATATGGGCCAGCAATTGTGGTTAATATCTGCCACTTAACTCTGCTGGATTGCATTTATCAACTGTATTTCTAGCCTTCCTGGGCTGACACATTTCAGAGTTGCCCTTTTGTTGCCACTGTCTGCAACCCAGGCTGATGAGGACAGTTTTAATAGCAATTCTCTCTCATATACAGAGATGCAGTTGTGACGGGGAGACACGCAAAAGCGCCACAGAGTTGAGATGCTGTAGCCGATTCGGTGATTTAGACAGAAAGGGCACCAGCTTCTTAAATCTTTTTCACAATGACGCCAACAAACACACTGACCACAGTGATATCCCAGATTGAATCTATCCAGTGTGAAGAGCTTTTTTTTTTTCTCCTTCCTCCACCTTGTCGAAATTGTAAACATCTCTTTTTTGTTGTGATTGTAGTCCACCATGATTTCTTTTTCTTATACCCTACCTACCTTATTTTCTCATCCATCTGCAGCATTCTCTGCAGAAGAATTCTCTCACTGTTTCTGTCATTCTTTGGAAAATAGGACAGTGACAAAAGAGTGACAGCAGGAGCCCAGACTTGATTTTTCATCTGGCTCTTACCAGTATCAACGTCCTCATGACGAGCTGTCGTCCCAACTTGCACAGTGTAAAACGTTACCACATGTGGTGTTGTGTTCAGGTACCCTGTCATATCCCAAATCTTTTGTTTGTTTTTTTTTAGTCTTGTATTTTTTTGTCTGGTTTTTTTTCCAGTGGCTACTCTGAAGCATGTTTCAAGCATGTGTGATGCCTGAAACGTGTGTGCGCCAATGGGCATGTGAGCATTTCTCATAAGGATGCAAGTTCTTTTGAATTAACGCGTTCTTCACAGAAAATGATTCAAGGCACTATAAAAAAAATTAATGGAACCTTGTTTCCTTGACTGAGATGCTTATTTAACTGGTTCCACAGACCCGAAACATCGCACAAGGGTTAAAGCCCAAAATATGAGGGCTGCATCCCACCTCAGCATCTCCCTCAAAATCGATAACAACCACCGACATCGTGAATGACTGAGCTATCATCCTTCACTATTTATAGCGTGTGATGCTCTGTGAACCGTGAAATTAATAAATAGCATGCTCAGTAATTGCCTGGAAACCAAGCGCTGTGGCAAAGTGAGGTATAAAATCGGAGGCATCAGATGGGGTTCCTAATAAGTTGTCACATTATTGTCAATGACCTTCAAGCAATTAAAACAGTGGAGTTAAAGAGAGAGACATGGGGTGGGGGTGGAAAGGAGGAGGGGTTAAGAGTGGTCGAATTGATGGGAGTGCAGGAGGACTCTATTAGGACGGGAGGATCTTCATTAAAAGGTACTGTCTAAGAGAGGGTTAGTGCTCAGGAGAGCTGCGAGTTTGCCAGTGGCCCAGTTTAAGCAATCTTTTGCCTAATCTATTGGTGATGACATCGAGTGCCTTATAAAATCAAGATCTCCATGTTTCCAAGCATCAGGGGCATCGAGGTGGAAAGCAGGTTGCTTGATGAGCACTCCTCCTGGCTCGTGGTTCAACTTATGTTTCTTTTTTCTTCAAAGAGCGTTGGTAGAGCTGCAAGACTGGACATGTGCACATAGAATGCAGGCTTTTGTGCAGAAGACACTACTGTTACCACTTTTAAAGGGCCAAGGAGCCAAATAAACATACAATACATATATTATTACACCAATAAATACCATTAGGTCACACTTACCCCAAAACATTTACATATGCTATCTGTGTGTTTGCACACTAGAGCACTTAAAATAGATTTTAAGTGAGTGTCTGTGCAGGGTTGCATATGGTATCACACTTGCTTGTTTCTTAATAATGCAGTGTTTAAAAAAGTGGGAATAACATAAATGGTTTGCAAACCTTTTTTAATGAAATAATGGTCCAACAAATAGTACAATAGCAACTTAGCAAATGTTGAAACTTAGTGTATTAGTTCTTAAACAATAAATAGACATGTACAGTTTTATAGTAGTAATCAGTACATTGACCAAAAATGTTAGTCAGCGAACACAATTTTGTTCCTGTACTCCAGAAAATACAATTTAAAAAATAAATAAAACAGCCTTCTCTGCACCCAAGCTCATTTAAGATGCACTGGGGCGAAGTGGAAAACTACTGAGTGGTTTATGTACACATACAGTCAAGAGCTATTTTATTAGGTGCACCTTGCTGGTATTGGTTTTGACCCCCTTCTTTCTTCAGAACTGTCTTAATTCCTTTTGGCACAGACTCCAGAGGTGCTGGAAGCATTCCTCAGAGAAGATAGGATCACACAGTTGCTGAAGATTTGCTGACTGCACATCCACGACATGAATCTCCTCTTCCACCGCATCACAAAAGTGCTCTGTTGGCTTGAGATCTGATGAATGTTGATGCCTTCTGAGTACAGTGATTTGTGATCCATGCATGATGCATTATCCTACCGGGTGCATCCATCTGAAGATGGTTACACTGTGGTCATAAAGGGATCCACATGGTCAGCAACAATGCTCAGGTACACCATTACACTATCACCTGGAGCCTGAACAATACAGCCTGATACAAAGCTGGATGGATCCATGCTTTTATGTTGTTTCAGCCAAATTTTGTCCCTGCCATCCAAATGTCACAGCTGACATTACAACTCACTCAAACTAGGCAATTTTTTCCAATCGTCTATTGTCCAATTTTGGTGAGCGCATGCAAATTGTAGCCACAGTTCCCTGTTCTTAGCTTACAAGAGTGACACTAGGTGTGGTCTTCTGCTGTTGTAGCCCATCTGTGTATTCAGAGGTGCTCTTCTGTATATCTCTGGTGTGATAAGTGATGTTACTTCCTGTCAAGCTCAAAAGCAGTCTTGTTTTCCTCTGACCTCTGACATCAATGATCCCTTTTTTGCACAGAAAACTACTTTCTACTCTAGGGAATGTTATTTGGGAAAATCCCAGCAGATCAGCAGTTTCTGAAATAGAGTGGGGTGTCTGGCACCAACAATTATGTCACATTCGAAGTCGCTGAAATCACTTTTCTTCACCATTCTGATGCTCGCTTTGAACTCAAGCTATGTCAACATGCCTAAATGCACTGGGCTGCTGCCATGTGACTCGATACTGGTGAGCAGTTGAACAGGTGTACTAAATACACCTGCTATGTCTGTGTGTGTGTCTTTCAGCATGAATGGAGTCACAGATGTTTGGCACAACACATTGTTTTATCCAGATTAGTGTCTGCTACAGGGAATTTAGTGTCTTCCTTTCCTCAGTAAGAGAATGAAATAAGTGTTCAGGGAGTAACCTGACCACACCTGTCGTTCATTAAAGTATTTGATACATGATGAGTATTTGGTGCAAAACAATACATCAAAGCATCAAAAATACATCTTGCTGTTTAGAATTTGAAATCCTATGTAAATAGGACAACCATTCACTTCACAGTGTTGCTTAAAGAAAATGCAATGCAACAGAGTGCTAAAGATGTTTACTTCAGCATTTATGAATTGTGTTGTAGGTGCCAAATTCAATTTGAGTACATGTACACGTAGAACAGCAGAAGTATTAGTCAATAGTGGCTTTCATGACACAGCAATCAGCAGTTTGTAAGCAAATTAGGTATTAAATAACATAATAAAATGACGGTGTAAAAGGTTCCACTCACTGTTGTCACACTTTTGTTTTTAACAGAATCTGTCAGAGTGGATGTAAAAAAAACAACAACAAAAAACGATGTAAATACATAATGCACATAAGTAAATATAGCACCTGTAGTGCTTGTATAGTAACTGAGAACATGGGAGAGAGAAAAATCTTTAGTTGATTTTTAGTCAGGAATGAGCAAGGAACCTCTCACTCATTAATTAGTCAACCTCTCTACCTGTGGGCCAGCCTGCCACACTCCACTGTGATTGATGGAACAAGAACAAAGGGAAGGGACCACGATTACTGATGAGAATTATAAATACGTTTCAATTAATAAAAATCCCCACTGGTACTTGTCTTACAAGGTCTGCAGGTAGCGTAGGTGTGAAAGAGGTGAACACTGTGATTTTTTTTGTGAAACTGAGATTGCAGGGGTGATACAGGAATAGAACAAGCGCGGTCTCCACTGGTATTCTAGATGAATGAACAGAGACATAAGGAAGATGAGGGGGGAGAAAAGAGGACAAAACAAAGTGAGTGAGGGTAGGTGGAGAGAGAAAGAAAGGCGAGGGTGGATATCGCCCAGTGCTCTTTAATAACCAGGGCAGCGGAGGTTCAGGAACCAGACATGAGCAGCCCAGTGGACACTAGAAGAAGGGCAATGGGGTCACACCGCACAGAGGGGGAAGAGATACTGCATCACGCCCACAGGAGATTGATGTGTTTCCCAGCAATCTACAAGCCCATAAAAAAGGGCACTGTCTGCGGGCAAGCTTAAAAACCAACCAGGGAATTGGTGTACAAAAGTTCATCTGGCACTGTCATAACACTGCAGCATGACAACATAACCTAATAACTTCACTAGCTTTGCAGGTATCGTGGCTACTTTCCCCTGAAGTACAAAGAGGGGGAGTTGTTTATTTGATCTGCAGTGGATGTACAGATGTGCACTTAAAAAAGTCTGAATTTCCTTCACCTTGATGCTGCCTGGAATCACATTAGTAATCATACTGAGTTATACAAATTCTTTACACGCTCTGCCCATTAGTGTGAGCCGGAACTGTTTAACCATATATTGGTTTGAGCACTTAGGAATTTCCTGCTCAACCACTGGAGACAGATTTGTTCTTGCGAAGTCACTGGCTAACTTAACAAACTATATTCTTGGCTCATTTCATGCTTGAATACTCAAGCCTTTACTTACATCCCTTTATATCCACCAAATGTCTCAAAGTTATTTAAACTTCTACATAACTTTACTTATTTTATTTACAAGTCATCTACTCCAAAAAAGGAATTTCACTACTTTACCAAATCCGTCTACTAAGTAAATAAGTATCTTAATTTTCCCAGGCATTATCAGGACAAATAACACTACTTTGTTAAAGTAAAAGTCATGGACATTAAATTAAATTACATCTTTTTCGCACTCTTAACCCTCTGGATTCCAGTAAAATCACTACCCTCTCAGCTTGTTTGTGGCCAAAAATGGCCACCCCTTGTTTACGTTTACAAAATGCTATAAAATTCATATATATTAAGAAAAATTCCCACTTTTTTTGACATGATTTTTTAGATTAGTACCAGTGCTGTTCATGAAAATCAAAATTTCATTCAAATTCATAATTTTAACCCTTTAAATACCAGTTAGATCACATAATCCTAGGAACTCATAAATGGAAAAAATCACAAAACCCCAATTTTTTTCCAAATAAAACATGCCATCTGATTTACTTTCTAACCATGATGGAGGTTAGATGTATAACAATAATTAAAAGTATCAATGACTTTTATACATCTTTGTTTTTTTGTGCAGTGACAGAAAAACATAAAAACTTCCTCTCAGCTTGTTTGTGGCCAAAAATGGCCACCCCTTGTTTACGTTTACAAAATGCTATAAAATTCATATATATTAAGAAAAATTCCCACTTTTTTTGACATGATTTTTTAGATTAGTACCAGTGCTGTTCATGAAAATCAAAATTTCATTCAAATTCATAATTTTAACCCTTTAAATACCAGTTAGATCACATAATCCTAGGAACTCATAAATGGAAAAAATCACAAAACCCCAATTTTTTTCCAAATAAAACATGCCATCTGATTTACTTTCTAACCATGATGGAGGTTAGATGTATAACAATAATTAAAAGTATCAATGACTTTTATACATCTTTGTTTTTTTGTGCAGTGACAGAAAAACATAAAAACTTCCAAAAATGGCCACCCCCTGTTTACATTTACAAAATGCTATAAAATTCATATATATTAAGAAAAATTTCCACTTTTTTTGACATGATTTTTTTAGATTAGTATCAGCGCTGTTCATCAAGACCAAAATTTAATTCAAATCCAGACTTTTAACCCTTTAAATCACAGTTAAATTACATAATTTTAATGATTTACAAAGGGATAAAAGCATAAAATCCCCATTTTTTTTCTAAATAATACATGCAAACTGATTTATTTTCTAACCATGATGGAGGTTAGATGCATAGCAATAATTAAAAGTATCAATGAGTTTTATGTATCTTTGGTTTTTTGTGCAGTGACAGAAAAACAAAAAAAATCCCTCTCATTTTGTTCGTGGCCAAAAATGACCACCCATGTTTACGTTTTCAAAATACTATAAAATTCATATATATTAAAACATTTTTCTACTTTCATTGACTTGATTTTTTAGATTAGTATCAGTGCTGTTCATCAAGACAAAAAATTTAATTCAAATCCAGACTTTTAACCCTTTAAATACCAGTTAAATTACATAATTTTAATGATTTACAAAGGGATAAAGGGATAAAAGCATAAAATCCCCATTTTTTTTCTAAATAATACATGCAAACTGATTTATTTTCTAACCATGATGGAGGTTAGATGCATAGCAATAATTAAAAGTATCAATGAGTTTTATGTATCTTTGGTTTTTTGTGCAGTGACAGAAAAACAAAAAAAATCCCTCTCATTTTGTTCGTGGCCAAAAATGGCCACCCCTGTTTACGTTTTCAAAATACTATAAAATTCATATATATTAAAACATTTTTCTACTTTCATTGACTTGATTTTTTAGATTAGTATCAGTGCTGTTCATCAAGACCAAAATTTAATTCAAATCCAGGACTTTTAACCCTTTAAATACCAGTTAAATTACATACTTTTTAATGATTTACAAAGGGATAAAGGGATAAAGGGATAAAAGCATAAAATCCCCATTTTTTTTCTAAATAATACATGCAAACTGATTTATTTTCTAACCATGATGGAGGTTAGATGCATAGCAATAATTAAAAGTATCAATGAGTTTTATGTATCTTTGGTTTTTTGTGCAGTGACAGAAAAACAAAAAAAAATCCCTCTCATTTTGCTCGTGGCCAAAAATGGCCACCCCTGTTTACGTTTTCAAAATACTATAAAATTCATATATATTAAAACATTTTTCTACTTTCATTGACTTGATTTTTTAAATTAGCACCAGTCCTAGTCATGAAAACCAAAATATAATTCAAATTTAGATATTATACGCTTTGAACTGGATGTGGTTCCCAATCAGCCAGAGTTCACACCCAGTTTCACACCTTGGCTCAGGCGATTAGAGGATCATCAGGGGGTCCCTTTGTCCCTCTGGGGGGGGGGGGGACACTCCCACCTTCTTGCCATATTGCCAGAATAAATGGTCTGGAAGCTGTTAGGTTTACTTACAGCAGTAGCAACGTCTGCACCTGCATAAACTCCAGGACACGTTTACAAACAGTGTTTGTTGTTGTTTGCGCTGCAGCTGCAGGTTTGAACTGTGCAAAATGTCCTGTGATTGGGGTTTTTTTTGTTTTTGTTTTTGTTTCTAGAGTTAATATTTTGGGTATGGTCTCTTTTTATGAAAAATACAAGAGTAAAAGTGCTTTTCACATGTGCTTCAAAGCTAAGTTTGACTGGGAACCTCAAAGCTCAATATCCTGCATCCACAGGAATTCACTGCAGCCTATGTAATGTTTGATGCGTCATTATTTATTCCAGTCTATCTTGCAAATACATGTTTGTGCTGCAATGTCATGCACAAACACAAACTATCAGATCCTTAAGACCAAACCTATGTCAAAATTGTTTCATTATATTGGTCCATTGGAATGTGGTAACCCATCAAACGCCCCTAGTGGAAACCAAGAATATTACATGAAATTGCTTGCTTGGCACAAAATGGGCCAAGGATCTCATATGGTGAAAAACATTAAAAACTACAATTTTCATGTGTTGAGTTTAGAATGAAAGCAATTTTACCTAAATCGCATGATATAGTACTGCCAGTAACAAGGAATCAAAAAAGGTGGTTATAATGGGTTTCAATTGGCCAAAAATGGCCACAATCAGTAAAATGGGAACAATTTGGTGTATAGTGAATATTATTGACATTATTAAGGAGCTGATGTTGAAAAATAAAAAATTTTAATAAAATACACACCTTTGGAAAGTTTCATTCCATTTGCATTAACAGAACAAAAATGGTTGAAAACCGAAAAGTGAAGTGGCCAAAAATGGCCATATAGAAACCAGAGGGTTAACTTGTGAGAAAGTCCCTCAACTTTGCAACTGCATTGAGTCTAACCTAGCCACTGCAAACTAAAACCTTATTACCACCACATTTCAAGACTACAAAGACTGAGTATTTCATACTCAAAAGACTCAATCTTCAAAGAGCTCCAGCTGATTCTTTGACACCTACCTGTGTTTGTAATGTTGCAAAACCCAAGGTAATTTCCTGTAATTCCAAGCAACATTTGCAACGACACCCCGAGTACATACTATAACCTCCACAAGGACGCCACATTAGCATAAACACACCACATTAGGGCAATGAGCACATTACGCAATGGGCTCTTGTTATAATTCAAACAGCGGAAAATGCCCCTATTGGGTTTTAAAGGCCAGTATCTCCCACCAGGTCTCTGTGTCTTTTTCTTACAAAGCCACAGTATTGTCTTTTTAGTTGCATTGCAAGATCAAAGAGTATTTTGAACTGTGGCACCTTCTTTCAGAGCACCGAGGACGGTTGCATGAGCATCTTCAAAGGACAAGTTTTATTAATCACGACAGTGACTGTGTCAACACGGCAAGGAGGTGAAAGGAATACATTTAGAGCTTAACACTGATGAGGGAAACATAGCCGTCTAAGCTTTGATTATGCAATGTTCACAGGAAAATATGTAACCCCCCCCCCCCCCCCCAAAAAAAAGGTTATGAGCCCAACACGACTGAAAATAAATTGGAAACATTTGATTATATGTATTCAGCATCTGCTCAGCTCATTGTGTTCGTGTGAAGAGGTTTTATTCTCACAGTGAAGTATTGATCATTTTAAACCTGCACCTGTCTTCACTCAAACAGAGTGCTCTTCAACCCATTCTGTGCTGCAGTAGTTATTCCCATGATGCTTTTTTCATGCTCCAAACGCTGTGTCAACCTGGGCAAGAGCTGCAGGGAATCTTTGAGTCAACACTGCCTCTCGTGGACTAAGAATGTAAATCCAGAGACACTGTAAACACCTGCAGTACAGTCCAGAGCAGATGCTGCAGTGAGAAACTGTTCATTATCCATATCTCCTGAAACCTCGTGGATGCCCATATTGAGCTGCTCTCATAGAGGAGAGTTCAACTCTTATCCGGGTAATGTGGTTAATCAATTAGAAGTCCTCGTCCCCTGAGGGTATTCACATTAACTTGAGTATAGGTTTTCACTTAGAGTGGATCAGTGATCTCTGCAGTGGCTTCCCCCTCCAGACTTCTTTCATTATCTAAAATGAGAGCATATTGAAGGGGGGCACAAAGGTGGAGCAGGCTGGGGGAGTGGTGGAGAGATTTGTGCGAGCAGGTCACACTTACGTTTCATGCCACACCTCGGCCGAGACGTCTCGTATATCCATCAAATGATATTATCCATCACCATCAGCTCTCCGCTGATAAAGAGAAATGACATGAGCTGCATTAAGAGAACATTTTTTTTTAAAAAGTGACTCAGACAACTACAGTGTTCAGTCAGTGTCAGAAAGAAAGAAAATCATTGCAGCTCCTCGCTCCTCACCCACTGCAGTCTCGGTTTAGAGGAATCTATTCAAAACCTCACATAATTCCCTGCATTCAGTCTCATCCATACAAATCTGTTCATTCATTCTAGCACAATATTCTATTCATTGTTTTCTCTGTTCAATCTCTGTGCCTGGCCTCACTCTCTGTCTCTGGTCTGTTGCAGTCATCTTTAACAGGACCCTCCTCCTGTTCTCTGACAGCCATACTTTGTCCTCAGTTGATTCTGCAGTCTCACAGTAGTTGATAAAAAGGACTTGAAATAAATAAAGCACAACGATGGCATAACAAATTCGGGAAAGACTCAAAAACTCATAAAACATGTTTCATTATTGATAGAGATGTCAAGCAAGTAGTTATATCAAAAATGATTCGTTGCAGGTAAGTGTAACTACTGTTGAAGTCAGTGAGGAGAAAATAATTTTGCTTCAAAATAAATTAAATTTCTGTAATTTTATATATAATTTGCTGTTGGTAATGCTTCTGTATATATCGGTACAACCTGTGAATTTTGTTTTGCACCTCTTTGCATAAGTATAGTTTTATCAAAATGATACACTTCCTTCTATGAATTTGCTCAGTGTGAAAATGAAAAGATGCCTCCATCTGGAGATTTTTAATGAGGACGGTTCATTTTTTTTCCTAATGCACAGCTGCAGGAACTGCTTATGTCACCGTGACACACACATTCACTGCAGAATTCTGTGGCACTTAATCGAATGGTTACAGATTTGTTCTTGTAATATATGTTTAAGTCAATACTTGGGCAAATCAGTAACTTTAATTCATCTGTCAACTGGATTTCTTTTTCGACTAAATACCTAATTGTCTTAGTTCACATATATTTACTACATTATTAGGACATATAAAAACTAATTTTCCTCCTATTTTTTAATTAAGTGTGCTCATTGTACAGTTATGGCTTATGCAAGTTTTAAGTAGAGATATTTAAAGAAGGTAATTCTGAGAAATGGTTTTTTGGCTGGTATTTATGTGGAAATATTCATTCTCGTGTCTCTACACACAATATACATCACCGAACCAAGTTAGCTTAGTGCGGAGACTGCAAATATCGAGAAACGAATATGTTTAAAGAAGCAACATAGCAGCATGAATAAAGTAACTAATTAATACTTCGCATTTCTTTTGTAATCTGTACAAAAGAAGATTAAAAAAACAGGAACAAACCATTAGCAGTTCTAGGCTATCTTTAAGTTCTAAGCTAAGTTTACCCCCTTGCTAACTTAGCTTAGCAGATCTTGCTAACGTAGCTTAGCAGATCTTGCTAACAGAAAATTCACTTACTTTTCATGGAACCAAATTTTTCCATTAAATGTCACTGGTTAATTTAAGATGTGTGATGGTCAAAAAAGAAATGACTACAAACTCGCTCTCTGTGCAATCATTTTATCTTCCTCTCCGTCATTTACAATATATAGGGTTTTCAAAGTTAAAATGGATCTGGGATGGCAAGAACATACATAAAGATCCCTATCTAACCACGGATATAGTTGTTGGAAAATCTGATTTTGTGTATTTGTAAAAGTGATGAAACAATAGAGGATAAAAACCTGCCCTACTGATCACTTGCCTTTCCACTGACTGACTCTCATCTGTCCTCCAGCCTCTATCTTCAGATCCCCTTTCCATCACTGACTCGACGAAACAGTCTGTTCCCCTTCCAGTACTCCATCACAGCAGCACGGAGCCCTGGAGATGTCTCCCTGGTAGCGAGTGATGTAGTGGGCTATGCTAACAGACCCTCTCGGCCACTATTATTAACCAGGCACAGCCCTCATTTCTCAAAGCCTGCAGAAACACATGCACAGAACTACAAATAGACAAGAAGTCCAGAAAAAGATGAAAAAGACACACACCTACAAAAACCCACACAGACACTTCACTCAATTCTTCACTGTGGATAAGCAGACATCGCATGTTTTCGTTTGTTAAAATTAATGTTGCAACAACTGCATTTGATTTAACTTTAATTTGGTAGTTGAATTAATGAATTGGCAGCGGTGCATTACAGTGATGACAAGACTATTTTTCTGTGCCCCACAACTGCAGTAGCCAATGATAAAAGCAGTATTATTACCACAGTATGCAATATTCAAACAAGAGATCTGTCATCTAATGAAGAGAATTACATTTCAGACTGCATGTATAATTCATTGCCATCAACCTTAATCCAGTACTCAGCGCTGCAGACTGCAAATGAAGAACAGAAACACACAAGTGCTTTATCTGAATCAATAAACTACTGTAGATTTAAATGTGGATAAATGAGGTAAAATTGGAGGCATTTGTAAGGATAAAACAAGTACACCCAAACAAGCCAAACTCATACAGGTAGGTGAGTATCCACGCTTGTTTGCACACAGTTCGCTTTTTGCTACGCTTTCTCCTGTGGTGCATGACTGAAAATCTGTTTTATGTTTTTGTTGATGTGTTGCTGAGTGTGTTTTTTCTTGCTTGACTGCACTAGTATTCCTTCATTAGTCTTTCCCTATCAGCAGAACTGCCATTCCTGTATGTGAGTGAAAAAGCCTTCGCCTTCCAGTGGTGTATATCGAATTCCTTTACCCCCTAGTACAGCTAGTGCTGCTAGCTAGGAAACAGAGTAAATATAACTGCTCCCTCTCTAGCCCACCAAGGCATTGATTTATACATAGCCTACTGCAGCTGGGAGCTACAAATCTGAGGGGAAGTCAGCTTATTCATAGAACAAAAATATAGTTGTTTCGTACACACATCTCAGAGGATTTGATTCGGTATAGATGAGGCTTGTCAGAGCAGTGTGTTAGTGGGCACCAACCAGACACAAATGTACTGTACGTTTGCAAAACAATCCCTGTTTATGACATTCTCCCAGAATATATATCTATGTGTGTGTGGGTTTCTGTACTTTACCTTTAGAGTCTTGTAAGGGGAAGGGTTAAGCTCTGTAAATTTGTCTACATTCACATTTTACCCTTTTAAAAATGCTGATTCCCCATATAGGTAATGCACTTGTCTGTGTGTGTCGCAGTAATTCAGCACACAGCGGGAAGCAACCTTCTTACTCAGGGAGCAATTAAGAAAAGAGAGGAATGGAAGAAGGGATGGGGGGTGGGTGTTGCCTGCAGACGTGTATCTTTCACCACAGTAACGTTTAAATAAGATAGCAAAAAAGCGAAAAACGCAAGTGTTCGGAAAATGTAAAGAAAGAGAGCAAACAGATTGGAGAAAAAGAACTGGCAGATGAGAAAGATCGAAACAGACAAAAGACGTGGACAGGGGGGGGGGGAGGAGACGGCAAAAGAATAAAAGGCCCAGGTCGGGAATATGTTCCTCTGTTGTGAGAGGAACCTTGTTGAGTGAGCCAGTGGCTTCGATGTCTGGCACAGCATCAGTCCATGTGATCAGACAACCGGCATCTGGCTCATCACCCAGTCACTTTGTTCCCTCTCTGACAGCCTCAAGGCTTGACTGCCTGACTGACTGTTGAGGAGATAGAGCGAGAGAGAACAAGAAAGAAAGGGCGGCAACTTCCTGTGCTCTCTTTTTCTCGCCGAAGAGGAAATTAGTAATGTGAGCCAATTAAAACTAATGCAAAACACAGACTAAAATTAGCTTTCCCGGGGGTCAGTCAGAGAAAAGTCAATAGTTCAAACGATCAGTTCGCTTTCCCTGTCAGGCATTTACACAAAAACACACAGACACAAACGTGCACACACACAGCTGCAAGATGTATAATGGCTGTCCTGTCTGCTGCCCCATAGGCCACGATCCCATTGCCCAGATAGAATTCCTAATTGATGTGACAAAGTGCCTGGGAGTGTCCCGTTTCTCCAGAGTGGTTTTCTAAAATGCTGCTCTGACCTTTTCCCCCCCCCGTCTCTCTCTGTCCTTTTGTATGCTATTCCTTTCACAACCAAGTGTGGTTTAAACGGGGGGTAAAAACAGTCTCTTGACATCCGGCGGTCGGATATTATTATGATTGCGGAATATTGACCGTGGGACGTCATGGAGCAGAAATGAGAGGACAAATCAAACATCAAAAAGCTCAGCTATAAAGCGATGGTCTTTGCAGAAAATGAAAAGCATCGCAGCGCGTTAGCTTTCATCTTGTAAGATAATAGCCTAGTCATCGCTGTTAAGCAGACATGGCTTTAGAGTGCAAAAGGAGATGGGTTTGCCTGTGGAAGCTTTTAGGAACTGTCACTCTGAGAAACATGACAGCAACGCTAAAAATAATGCCTGCTTATAAACTCAATGTCAGTGGCTCGGGGCGTGTTAGGTGTCTACTTAAGAGACCGCGGTGTAGAAAAACAACATTTGAGGATGCTCGCGCACGCCCGTGCACGCAGACGCTATCAATCTCCGTGTTACATTTCACTGTCAACGGGCAACAAACGCAGAATGACACAAGCCGACCCATTCTTTGTTTTCTTGTATCTAGATGGATGTTCTTGTTGTGTTTTGTTTCCCATTAATTAAGTGTGGGGGTGTTGGTGTCAGTCACTATTAATTTGGAAGTGGTGATGCGCCCGGCTTTGTTTGTCAGTCTTCTTTTATTACACCGCACTATTGTCACTGAAAATCATGATTAATTTGTTGAATTTAATGATGTATAATTTGGCAACTCCATTTTTTTTTAATAGCTGTCAACTTGACAGCTCCGAGGAGATGCATTCGGGGGTTGGCGTTAGAGGGAGGCTGCCTTTGGGTTTGCTAATTGTGATTTTCTTGTTGAAAACGTGTTTCAATCTTTCAATTACTGTAAATGAACGACTGACACATATTTTCAGTTTATCAGGATTTTTGGTTGAATTTTTGTCTGAGCAGGGGTGTGTGTGTGTGGCATGTGTGCGTGTGCTTAGGAGCAAAAACCAGCAGATAACTGCTTCTAGTGCACAAATGAATGAACTTGACACAAAATGTGCATCGCGCAGCAAATGGAAATGTAACAGAGCTCATGATCTGTCTGGAAATGCTGCTGTGCGTGAGCATGATCTTTAACTTTCCTTGTGACCTTTACTGCATGAAATGGTAACTCTGTATTGTCGACGTCGCGAGGCAAAGAGCTGTTCAGTGACCTGTGCAATGAGATCAATTCGGTTGTCAAAGAGATACTCCAGGCTTCTATCAAAAAACTTGCAATTGTCCATCTACGATGTGCGTGTTCATGTTTGCAAATTCAGGCTTGTGTTTCTGTAAATGTACGCTGTATGTGCGTGTGTGTAGCGTGTGGCCCTTCCACCATGTGTAGGAATTTAAATCTGTTTACCCCTCCCGCCTCAAAAAGTCTTGATATGGGCTATTTACATTCTGAAATGAGAATCAGATTCAGGGGCAGTTTCCAAGCCCCATTATTTCCCATCACTTTCAAATCAAAATCAATTTCCCCAGCCCCCGTTGTTCTCCTCTTGGGCTAGAATATTTTCTCTTCAAGTGTGTCTGATGAAAGGTTTTCTGTGCACAGCCCTGCAAAGCCAGTGTGCTCTTTGTATGTGCGCGCATGTGTCAGTGGGACACATGGTGAATGTGAGATGGACGAGCGTTCGACGCTGACCTAAGCTGCCCCTGCACTGCTCTGTTTGGTTAGAACAGTGCTTCATCCTAAAGGCAGATAACATCACACACACACACATACACAGAGAAACGGGCAAGCGAGTGCAGTAGCCCAGGAGTGCCTCACTGTTGTGGTGCATGCTTGCTTGTAATGTGTGTTGTCTGAAGAGCTGTTTGTTCTCCACCCCGTGCTTGATCAGGTTGGATGAAATCTCTGTCTCCCTGCCGATGGCAGCGACACAGTAGCGGAGCGGGGATACTGATCTGTCAGCGCACCATACAGACAGCACTTAAGAGACTCAGGGTAATGGCTGTTCGTGGGCCCTGTTAAAAACCCTCCCCTGTTGCTGAGGCTTAGTGTCACTTAGGAGGAGGGTGTGAAAGATGCAGCACAAACTGCAGGGACTTGCTAACTAGATGCCTGCCATCTGCAAAGACAAGCTCCTGTCCTGAGAAATAGTGAGATTTTAATGACTATTTAAATATCCAGCAGGTAAATATTATGTCCCTACTGGCCTTTGTTTACTGTTATTGACATTGGTTTTGTTTGGAAATGTAAATACGATTACAAAAACTTCATATAGGAGTTACTGAATTACATGAAAACAGCGTTCCCAGTTGGTCTAATCCCCACGTTTGCCCAGTCCTGAAGCTTTATTTATTTTTTTACCCCTGTGATCCACATCCACAAGTCTCTTTTTACTGTACACTGGATAACAGACAGAATTCATCCTCCTGTCAGAGCTTCAACTTTGCCTCCAGCCTTGCACCAGCACTGTCCACACAGGATGCGATTTAGGCAGCGTCATATCTGAGAGGCACGGTGATGCTTGTGGAACATCCTGCATCTTTCTCATGGCCTCTTAGGCGAAGACGTCTACAAACCAGAGCCAAAGTCATCCCCAGCTTCGTCTCGCCTCACGGAGCTCTGGATGCAGCACTTTCCAACTCAGGAGGGGTGTTGGTTTCCACGGGTACCACTGGGATACGGGACATGTGGTTTCCTATCATTCTACTGTTATAACATAGCCATCCTGCTTCTCAAGGCAATTTTTTTTGGCAGAGGCAAGCCCTACACCTTGTTTTCTAAACAATTTAATGTTGGCTTCACTGGCTTTACTTTGTTGCACACCAGTTTGCTGCTCAGGTTGGGTCTAGACAAAAACAAAAAAAGAGCATTGTTTTTCTCTGCTAACCCTGGGGCAGGAACGTTTTCATGGCTGTCCTGGCTCTCACCACAGCTTCACTGTTGCCATTGTCCAGAACTGTGTTGTATGAATGATGTAGTGATTCCATGTCTCAAATCAGGCAGGAGCTGCTTAGATGCTCCCATCTAATTCTTTGTAACAAAGTTTTTCTTCAGTTTAGTGTTAACATACATGGCCTGATCTGGTGAATGACAATGATACGTCCCCTTTTTCCCTGAATTATTTTGCTTTGCACTTATGTGTTGTGTTCTTGTGTGTTATTCACTTCTTCTACAAACTGCATCCACACTGTCTGTTAGTATAGATGTAAACTTGAAGCTCTGGCCCTCACCTGCTCCTTGGTTAACAGCTGAAAACACTGTATTACTGGGAAAGGAGCTCACATCGCACAGGTGCACACACACACGCACACAATCATATTATGTTATATTCCTAAATTCACAGAATTTGCAGCAGCAATGATAAAACACACATGAGAACAACAAGCCATCATTAATTAATTCGTAGCAAATATGTGCACAGGTATATGAGATTGTCTGAAGACTTGTGTCTTTTTATGGCAATTCTAAGATTTCCATTCGGGGAACTAATAGTACTTGGTTAAGGTCAGGGGAAGATCTGCCAAGCAAGTGTCACTGACTGTGGCCAGGAAACACTGACTCCTGGCAGAAGGCATTCAAACACAACAGCCTCTAATGTTATAACCAAAGTCTTGGCACACCCAACCCATCTCTCCATTTTCCTCCCTAAGAGGTTGCATTGTACCGTTAAATGTCACACTCCTTCCACCTTCAGAGAAAGTCATGATTTGCATTACCACAAGAGGGTGCATGTCAGAAAACTGTAAATGTGGGTCAAGTGACTCAGCTATGTAACAAACCACACACGCTGTAGGCTTTCTGATAAGGGCAGCCTCTGTTTGACCAGATTTAATTGACTGCTGTGTCCTTCTGGCAAAAAAGAAAGCAGTCATCAGGGTCGGTTTCTGATTCCTGGCCTATAAAATGTTTATTCAAACCAGTTCTAGTTCATATGAGAATACAGAAAGAAAGTGTAAACCTTGAGATTGTTCTGTTAAAATAATGATTTATTTTTTTCCTATATTTACATTTTGTTCATTTTTAACTTATATTAAATAATGAATTGGGGTTATGGCCTGGTGTATCCACAGGTCTCACATTATGTGATATGATAAGACAGTCGTGTAACCTCATGTAAAAATCTAGGATGCACAATAGTTTCAATGATAGAGTATAAAGTAATATGTGCATGAAAATGCGAAGCAAAAACCAGCATATACACAAAACTGCTGAATTTACGAAACGTGCGCACCAGCCTATTGTGTCCAATCAGTAAAATCAGAATCTGAACTAACAGGCCAGTGTCCTCTGCATATAATTTGCATACTGACCTGCTCATATTTATATGTAAGGAAATAAATTTGCCTCCAGGTGAAGCTGAGAAAGTGGTGACGATGTTGACTGAGCGAAATCTGCACCTCTAAAACAAGAAAGGAGGAGAAGGTCCAAATCTGAAAAGAAGCCCAACTTTGCAAAGAGTTTTCAGCAGAGAGGTAAAGGCTTAAGAATAAACATGTCTGGACATCAGCGCTGATCTGAAAAAAGACTTACAGACTACAAGAAAAAGAATCTGTGAGCCCAGCAGTGTTGGTCATGTTACTTGAAAAAAGTAATCAGTAACTAATTCCTTAATCTTTCCCCAAAAAAGTAATCCCGTTACTTTGCCGATTACTTATTTTCAAAAGTATTAATTACTTAGTTACTTTTTAAAGACACGATTTACAACCTGAATAGGTGATAAATCTTTCAGCCCAATTCTACTTTTTCTGCATCATCCATCATACAAAATGTAATCAAATGGAAAAGTCTCTTTTTAAAACTTGTTTTATTAGTTTTAATATTTTAACTTTATGCATCAAGCAAAAATGTAATTATATGCAACATTCTCTGACTGGAAGAAATTTGTTTAACATTTAAACCCATTTTCTGTACATTCCAGCACATAAAATAAAATATTTTTTTGTGTTTACACTCAGTCTTTCAAATAGATGCAAGTAAAACACAGCAGAAAATAAATAAAATCAAAGACTAGCAGTCCTGTTGCTCTATTTTCACCTGTAAAGCAGGAGTGGGGTAGGCGGAGGTTTGCCCTGTTGCAGGTGTGCCACAGCCATCAGTTGAAGAATCCGCGAGTTTCTCTGTGAATTTCCCATGATGTCGTAGCGCACTCGGTGCTTGTTTGGAAGTTTAGGGGTTTTTTTCGCTGTAAAAAGAAGTTTTCTTCCCACGCACAACGGATGCTAATGTTTTTGTCACTTTTTACGGAATCAATCTCAAATTAAGGTCAGTACTTCCACGCTTTAAACGCTGCATGCTCATACTCTCTCCCGCACTCGATATCCATTGTTGCTCTGCACACAGCTGTTGTCACGAACTTCGCACTCGCTTACGTCACTGTCATGAGACATTCTTGCAAAAAAATCACGGTTTTAGTAACGCAGTAACGCAGCGTTCCTACGGGAAAGTAACGGTAATCTAATTACCGTTTTTGCAATAGTAATCCCTTACTTTACTAATTACTTGAAAAAAGTAATCAGATTACAGTAACACGTTACTGCCCATCTCTGGAGGCCAGGATGACAAACTTGCAATGAAAAAACAAAAGACTAACCAGCATCCGTGTATAGGTGCCAATAAATTAGGCTGTAAGTACCGTAAGTAATCACATCCAGCAGTGATACAGGCCATTTTTAATTAGTGGTAATTTAAGATAAGAGGAAATAACAAATCCTGGAATGTATTTAAATTGCAAGGTTAAACAAAAATTATAAGTAAAGTCTAAAAGGCAAAAATATTAATAATTAATGCTTATTGTTGTTAGAAGTTGTAGTAGCTGTTTTTATTTAAAAGACTAAAGTGTTTACATTTCCTAAGACAGACAGGGCTTTATTTCTTTGTATTTACTTGAAAGAGACTTCCAAATTTGTACAGTCAAAAAGAATATTGATAAACCCCTGATTTCTGCGTGAAATGCTTGCATGCATGACACATACACACTGTTAGTAATACTCTGCCATTTATTTGGCTAATACTCATTCTTCAGCCATCATGGCTTTGTTGGCATGAAAGATATTAACATTGTTTGTGAAAACGTTCTAATTTTAACTTCCAGTCCCTGAAGAAGCCCACATCTTTATTCTGTGGTGACATAAACCCTGATGCACACTGTGCCACGAAGCAATTCAGCACACCGTGTTTATTTATGTGTCCATGGCTGGTATCTCATGGATCGAGTAGACACACACAAGACACAGAGCTGGCCATTATTCTGCTGCAACTCTAGGGCTTCATAACTCAATAAGAACATGGCTGTTGGTGATTTATGCCGTGGACCATGGGAGTCCGTACATAAATCATTAAGAGCTCACCTATCGCTTTCTCTTATTCATACTAGCTATTATTTATACTGCCACTGTCTGGCCCAGCGTGATCAATATCCTTAATTCTAATTACATCTCAAGCACTCACCACTCTGTTTGTTGGAACAACGCGCATTTACGTCAAAAGTGTTAATCAGTAGGGTCGGCGTGAGGTAGAGGATGAAAATCGCCGAACGAGGCAGAGTGGTGGAGTGAGAGGTGCCGAGAGTAAATGTGATTAAGGTTGAGTGCAGAGATGAGAATGTTGGTTTTATACTCCAGCGACGAGATGATGTTGACCTGAAATACTTGAGATCAGAAGTAATCTGTCGTGTTCAGGCGAGGGTCCAGAATGGTGTAGAAGAAAGGCCAAGACCAGATGAATAGAGAGGGGATCAGGCTCACCAAACAAACAAGGCTTTTATCCGGAGCCGCCTGTTGACTCTCCCCATAGCTGGCTATCATTGCTCCCATCGCCTGTTGACTCTGCTGCTCAGTGGATTTGAGACAAGGATCAGACCATGGCTGAAGTCAAAGTCTTGTGTTCATAATGCCCAGTATGCTAGCAGATACTCGGGATGCTCGGTGTGATAAGGTCTCAGCCCCTGCTGCCGAACCTGCTGTTTAACTTCACAAACAACTGCAGTGATGACAATAAGGGTTTTAAAACGCACACACAGACACGCACATCTTTGTTTTTCTTTGTGGTGGTTATATGATTGGGGTCTATGATCACATCTTGTCAGCGCAGCCAACAAAGGGGAGGCTGTGGCTGCGAATCTGTGTGTGTGTGTGTGTTTGTGAACTGTTTGCTTTTGATCAGAGCTCATCTAAGCAGGGATGAAAGATCTAATCTTTCTGGCAGGAGACAGATAAGGGCAACATCTTGGCCCTTTTCACCCTGGCTTGACTTCACCTACCCAAACCTTTCAGGTTATGTTGTTCACCAGTATTTGGACAAAAACATAGTTAACACATGTACAGTCAAACATGAATTAAAGAACATCTTTTTATCCCATTAGACACAGGTGTGGAATTTTGCCATAGTAGGCATATGGATTTTTGAGATATGACCCCAAAATATGTATTTGCCACAGAAGTCACAGTAAAAGTGATCTGTGACCTCTGAACCACCAGATTTTAATCCCTGGAAAGCCTTTCCTGAGATATAGCGTTCATGAAAATAGGGCAAACAGCTGTACACAGCTGTATTTCAGACAAATGGAAGGAAAACCCGGAACACGTGACGCAGAGCCATAATTAACTGCTCGCCTACATTCGCCTTCATCTGCTGCTTTCCCAATGAAGATTGCTCGCTTTGATAGATGTGTGTTTGTGCGCGAGCATCTGTGCCCCTGTGTACTGTTTGCTTTAGGGATGAGGAGGTGCCATAATCCAGAGCGCTGCTGGGGCAACACGGAGACAGAGGCGGATTGACGCTAATCCCATGAGAAATAAGAAGAGGTGAAACTAAAAGGTCGCCTGGAAGGAAGGAGTCACAGAATGACAATTAGACAAAGTCACAAAGATTTTTCATGAATTCGTTTCTGAATTTTTTACATTTTATTTTGGAGTCCGTGCAAGACGTCACTTCCTTTTTAGGCACGCTAACGATGTTCAAAAAGTGTAAAAAATGTAAACTACACAAGCTGAGAAACCAGACTGCAAACTATTTGTATGTTTTTGCCCATGAATATGATACAAAGATACTTTCCTGGATGTGAATTTCGAAGAGAACTGCAGACCCCATGAGCAATATTTTTGCTTTGTGAGTGTGTCGGGGTGTATGCGTCTGTGTCTCAACAGAGTCTGCCTCCAGCTAACAAAATATCTCCCAATGGATAACTTTCACATGCCCCTGACATCAACTTTTGTCAAACAAGATTTGTCTCATACTTGTTAAACTAATTGGCCTTCATCCTAAACTCGAAACAAATCATGTCATGCATTCCATTATAAATCTACCCCAGTGGAGGTTCTTGTCAATAGAAAGAGAGAAAAAGAGGAGTGTGTGTTGGAGAAAACGTGGTCGTGTGGTAACGGGGGCACAGAGCAGAAACACATCATAGTTGTTGTTTAATTTGATGATGTCTCCAGCGAGAGCAATGTGGGCGTGCTGCTGGCTCAGATCTATCTTCCCCTCTCTGTTTGCGAATGTGTTTTTAACCACTAGATCATTGTAGCAATACACTGGTGGCAGCACTCCGGCATTACCCTCCCTGCAACATCGATCCTCACAGCTTCATTTCCAACACTATGGATTTCTGCATCAGAGGGGAGGAGTGAGAGACTAAGAGAGACAGTGAGTGAGGGAGAGAGCAAGCAAAATGAAATTTTTAGAGGCATACACATACAGCGAAGGCTTTTAAACTAAATAGAAATATATGAACAGTGTTGAAGCCAACAGCAGTGAGTTCAGTTCAGGTACAGCATAGAAAAAGCTTTCAGTTGTAGAGGAATTTCTTTTACCTAGGTATTTAATCGCATTATGTTATTGTATTAACATGTCTGACACTCATACTTAAGACAAATGGTAGGGGGTGTAGTCAGGATGTTGGGGGAAAACAGGAACTCCAGAGGACCAGTCTTTTGTCTCTTGAGGACTCTGGGAAGTAGCAAGGGAGTGTGAACCTTAAGGTGTGAAACAGCTGTGTACTGCCTTTTGTTCCTGGAGAAGGTATTTAACTGAGAGGTTGACTTTGGCTCAGTGAGAACTCTGCTGTCCGTCTGTCCCGCGGCGATGGAGGGCTCCACAAGCTTGTTTGTATGTTGTGTGCATGGATTAAAAGAATGTTAGCTACCGCTCACCGCTCGTCTGCAGGCTTTATTTAAGTGGAAAACTTCCACAACAAAATGGCGCTGTGAGCAGGGTGGTCCGTGTGGTCGCTGAACAACGGTTCCGTGGACGGGCTGATCACCCCTGAGGGAAAAGGTACCTTTGTCCTACCAGCTGTTGAAGCGAAGGAAATGGAGGAGTCACGGAGCCGTGTGTTTCAGTCACCACTGAGATCACTGATTTTGAGGGGACTTCTGCAGATGGGTGAGTTGTAGCTAACTTTGTATACAGTTATGAGGAGTTTTTTGTCTGGCCGAGGGGGGGAACGCTGGCCGACCCCGGAGTTCGAGTCTCCGGGAGGAAAACCTGGTGGTTTGAGGCCCCAGGCTTGTGTTGGGTACGGCTCATCACAAGGACAGTGGCTCGCGCACGTTGTTGGGGAGAAGCCGGCCCAGACCTGTGTTCGGTCCAAGTACGTCACAGGAACGGCGGTTCGGGTACACTGTCGGGATCCATCTCTGTGTACTATAGTGCACGGAGTGGCGGTGTTCGTTCCTTGGTCCGTAGAAGGCAAGGGCCTCACGGGGGACGCCTCGTGTAGTAAAATGGGATCTAGATCCAGTAGATCGGCAGACGTTTCACCAGGCGGCCAGAGACAAAACTCAATACGTGACTGTATGGTAAGAATTGAGTAAATGTGTAGTGTGTAAGATTGCAGAGAATGGTTGTGTGGGAAACGTTGATGTGTGTGTAAAAACAGTGAGAAACGGGGTTACAAAATGTTGAAAATGGGGAACAAAAAACAAAAAACAAAAAAAAAAAAAGAGAGAGGAGTGTAGAAATGTGTGTAACAGTTGTTTCCAACTAGAGGGAGAAGGTGGTACTGCAGGCCACCAGCTCCCCTAGGGTGGACACACACAAAATTAGCAGAATTGTTGATGAAAATGAGCAATAAAATTAGGGCAAGGGTTTTGTGTTTAATGATCAAAATGTCTCAGTGTGTCACTTGCAGGTGAAGAGCAGACCCGGATCAATTTTCCACGTACAGCAGTCGGAAGAAAATTATAGGTTAACATCATTAGAAACACTCAAGCCAAGTTTTGGCTGAATTGTTTTACAGCTTAACTTCCATGTGTTTGTCACCCTGAGAAAACAAGCTCCAAAAATCTCTCCTTGAAGACTAGAAATGCAGTTTCAGAACAACGAGATGGATCTCGAGAGCTCACAGCAGCATCCTGAGCAGTGAAGAAAAGGTCCAGCAGCAACAGCTGTGCAAGACAGCGACAGCAAGGAGAAAAATGGCATCATCATGACTGGATGGATGGATGTGCATTTCCAACGAGCTGCACCTTCACTGTGTGTGAATGGACTTTTGAAGAGACTGCTTGAGTTGGACATTTGCCACTTTCAGCGCAAAAATGGCAAAATGAGACAGTGGAAAACACAGGACAACTGACTCTCACTGGACTGCTGCAGGGAGGAGAGATGAGATGAGACCACAGTCAAAGGAGAAGGGGACAACATGGAGGAATGCTGTTGTAGTGTGGGAATGAAATTTGGGTTTAGGAAACTGGGAAGAAAAACGACTGCCTTGCGTGGAGAATTGAAAAGTGTCTGGAGCACCGCAAAGAGGAGAGGTACACAAAAATTACACAAACAGAAAAATGCATTAATCCTACTAACACAAACACACATGCAATGAATCTCATGAAGACCAAATAGCATTTTAAGCATGCATTTCTGTTACCGTCATCTTGTCCGGTTCACTTAGTAGGTTAAGAAGTGATACATAGACTAGTGAACTAGTATTATTTTTGGGGAAGGATGATTGAATCAGCAGTGAACAGAATGCTGCAGGAGGGTCAGATGAGTGGGGACTAATAGATTATTGAGTTTCTGGTTTCTGATGTGTGAGGGAGGTCTTATCATGACACACATCTGGGTACATGGGGAAAACAAAACTCATTTTCTAATAGAATATTGCTGTTGTGTGAGGTGTGTGTGACTGGTGGATGAAAGTTTTGGAGATTTACTGATGCATTTTCTTTTGGTACCTCTTTGAACCTGGCAATTAGTTTTGTTTTGATCTATCATTCTAAGAGAGTATGCTTAGACAACTTGTAAAATTAGGCCTTCATATTTTTTGATTTTTAACAGTGCACTGAGATTTTTGTTTGGCAATTTTCTCTTTTTCAAGCAGGCCTGCAAGATCGGAATCGAAAGCGCTATACAACATGTTGATCAATCGCAAGTGAGCTTCTCCAAAATTAAAATGGGCTCGGGAGAAAGCCACTTATTTGGGACAATCAGAAAACAAGTCCCTGGCAAAAAGGATTCAGCGAGGTAATCCAGTCTAAATTCTTTCTTTTTCTTTTTTTGAACTGTCGTCATATTGCTGGCAGTAGAAACTTAATGCGACACAAGAGGTTCTGCTATCAGCAATAAACACGGGGATTGACTGGACTGACAAAAATTTGACTGACTTGACACCAATATGCAAGATTGCACCTCCACCCAGAGAGACAAAAGGGTGGATGTATGTATGTATGTTTCTTTTTACAGGAGCAGAAAGGTGACAACAACATCCTGGGTTGCATGGGCTTTTGAGCCGTGCTGACTTAACCTTTTAATTGCCACTTTCTGTGTCTTTGTGAATTTACCAGCAGTGTGTTATTCATGACCTTGTATTGCTTACAGTGCAGAGGTCACTGTGAGAAAGTGTGCATACAGACGCGCTGCGCTAACATCTATATCACTTTTTCCACAGCAAAGGGCTAATCATATGATCTAATCACATGATTTACAGCAGGACACACCACTGGCTAATGTTTTTTCTTACAACAGGGCCTGGAGTGAAGCTACTCCAGGGGAGAAGCCCTGAGAATTTTTAAGAGACAATGCACAACTTCATTGTGCATGTCTAATTGTGCTAAGCTAACATAGGGCAAAAGAGGGTTTTTTTCCGGGGAAGTTTTCATTTTTAAATTGCAGGAACCGTGACATGAGGGATATGGAAGGATTGACTGAGGCGCAGATGCAGACCATGCCTGGGAGACAACGCTTCAAGAGGACCACTGAGAAGCAGGGACCATCTGCAGGACAACAGACAAACGACAGTGGGCTTCCAAAGGATTGTCACGAGAAGATTTTGAACAGCAACATCTTAAAATAAAATGAAAGAGTTTCGTCGTTGACGCTGAGGAAGACAACTAAGGTGTACGACGTGCTCTGCCTTAAATCGCGCAAGGAAGATCAGCGTTGGAATTATGACTCTGTAAATGGCACAGACACCAGGAGCCATTACTGTGACAGAGAATGGACCACCTAATGCTGTTTCACTTTGCCATGCAAAGTACTTTGACACTCTGGAGAAGACCTTTCCTCTGTATCATTGTTGTTTCCATTTGCATGTGAGAGCTTAGATTGTGGGGAAGATTAAAGATGAACAAAGGGTGGTGGGAGAACAGTGAAGTGAGGATACACAGTGTGAAACTCCTTTAAGTGTACAATGATGTTGATGTGATATACAGAATGTCAGGAAAGAAATTCTGGTTTTAATGTGATTCTTGATTTTAGAATCAAAGGGTGGGATTGTAGAGGAATTTCTTTTACCTAGGTATTTAATCGCATTATGTTATTGTATTAACATGTCTGACACTCATACTTAAGACAAATGGTAGGGGGTGTAGTCAGGATGTTGGGGGAAAACAGGAACTCCAGAGGACCAGTCTTTTGTCTCTTGAGGACTCTGGGAAGTAGCAAGGGAGTGTGAACCTTAAGGTGTGAAACATCTGTGTACTGCCTTTTGTTCCTGGAGAAGGTATTTAACTGAGAGGTTGACTTTGGCTCAGTGAGAACTCTGCTGTCCGTCTGTCCCGCGGCGATGGAGGGTTCCACAAGCTTGTTTGTATGTTGTGTGCATGGATTAAAAGAATGTTAGCTACCGCTCACCGCTCGTCTGCAGGCTTTATTTAAGTGGAAAACTTCCACAACACAGTATATGACCAGGTTTCCACGCAAATAAAGCAAAACGAAAGAAAATTATAATTAAATATTAGGTTTGCACTCGCAACCACATGACCACGTTTTCTTACACTAATAGCAAATATATTAGGCTCAGGTCTTTTGGAGTAAAGGGCCCACTCCTGAAGACCGTCTATGACTCTGTGGTGGCCTCAGCCATCTTTTACGGTGTGGTCTGCTGGGGTGGCATCATCTCTGCTGGGGACAAAAAGAGACTGAATAGACTGATCCGGAGGGCCAGCTCTGTTCTTGGATGCTCTCTGGAACCAGTGGAGGTGGTGAGCAACAGGAGAATGGTGGCTAAGCTGTCATCCCTGTTGGACAACATTACCCTCCCATCCCCTCATGCAGGAGACTCTGAAAGCACTGAGCAGCTCATTCAGTGGCAGGATGCAGCACACACGATGTGGGACAGAGAGATTTCACAGGTCTTTCCTTCCAACTGCTGTCAGACTTCAAAACAAACAATTTGCAGATGACAACAGACGTGCAGACAGACAGACACATCTAATACATCATGATAGCCTTCGACAAGTCCCCTTTATGTGCAATACTGCTAAGTGTAATTTTCCGTTGCAACGTAGTATTTTATTCTATTTATATAGTATTTTATTCTACTCTATATATTGTGTTATTCTAGTTTATCTTGTTCTATTCTATTGTTTTTCTTAATTTTTGCTGCTTGTAACTTTGTACTGTCAACTTTCTGCCATGACCCAAGAAATTTCCCACGTGTGGGACTAATAAATATTTATTTTATCTTATCTTATCTTATTAATATTGTGTCACTCACTGAAGCTAAGCTAAGACCCATGTCTGTATCTTTTTCACAGTAAGTGTGCAAAAGTATACATGTATAATTGTGTTAAAGGGTTGCAAAAACTACTTTTATATGGGAGACGTTTACCTTTTTAAAACTTGTGTTTTATGGGTTGAAGCAGTGTACTTTATACCCAAAAATGATTATATCTCTAAGCCTAACTACAAAGTTGAATGCCTAACTGTGTAAATCTGTGTTTAAACCTGACCAAACAGTGACAGAAAAGGTGAAGTCAAAATATAAAAAGTGTTGTGTTATTGGCCATCCCCACCTGCTTCCTCACATTGGCCTTCATTTATTATTATCTGCGTGCAAATGTTGTTACCTGGAATAAAAAATAAGAGCGTATACAAAATTACTGCATTTATGAAATGTGCACATGATTTTGTTTTCACCTCAATGTGTTTGTTAGTAATAGAATATAATAGAATAGGTCAGAATAGCCCTTTACTGTCATTGTACATGTACAACAAAATTGTGGAACATCAGTAGTAAATCAGAATCGTTCTGAACCAACAGACTTATGCAAATAAATACTGCCATGCCCTCATTTCTCCATATAAGGAGACACTCTACCTTTAGAATAAGGGGAGAAAGTGACAATGTTGCAAGAGAGAAGCCTGCAAGACTATTGTGAACTGAAGCCAGAAAATACACAACGTCTACACCAGAGTGACAATGGTTTCATTTTATTTATTTATTATAAATAAAGAATCCAACAGTATAAATAGTGGCGTGGAATTTTTTTCCATCATAAGTCGCAGACAAGAAAAGTATAATCTGAGCAAAAATAATTTCATTTCTCGGCGCAATTAAAATACGGGCATGTAAATTCAAAAACCCGCATGCGTAGAACTCAGCACCACATGTGGGAGTGTCTGCTTTGCTCTTTGCGCTGAATCCTGCTCGCTCTAATCAACTAACTTGGAGGAAGGAAGATGAAGCCCTATGTGATCGGTCACTTTAATGGACGGTTCAGATCACTTCGTTAAACCGAGTTACACTGTGGCAGCAACATAAGAGCTGTTATAAACCATTGTTTACCATTTGGAAAGTAAAGTTTGCCGAATTATTTACCAACACTTATTGTTTGCTGTGAACAGTGTTGGGGAGTAACGGAATACATGTACCGCCGTTACGTATTTAAAATACAAAATATGAGTAACTGTATTCCGTTACAGTTACCGTTTAAAAAGGTGGTATTTAGAATACAGTTACTTTGTTGAAATAAATGGATTACACGGCGGTACTTCCCTGTTTCATATTGTGGCGGGTCAGGACTGTTTGGGTTTTGTTTGACAGCTACGTTCTGTTGTTCCAGGTGGCAGCGTTACGGTTGCCATGGTTACAGGGTGACGCTCTCTCTCTGCGTGTTTCCTGGGTGAGAGAGGCCTTTTTGTTGTTGTTGTGCTAAGCTAATAGGCAGAATGCTACAGGTATAGCTCTAAAGAATGTAGCATCATAGGCAGCGTAGTCCGTGCTGCAGGGAGAATGGACTGCCATACCCGTTATGTGTCTGTAAGCGAGGGAGGGAGAAAAAGGAAAAGTACGAGCTGTCATCGAGCAAAAACGGGAGCTGGAAGCATGTAAATATAATAATAACCACTGCAGCCAAGAAGAGAGCCTGACGAACCCAGTTGTAAGTAAGCTATTAAGACTCGACTGTACACTGTGTTCGTGTTTTCCTCCAAAAACAATAAGTTCTGTTGGAGCAGTCTTTCAACGCCTCTCTCTGTCTCTCAGACAACAAAGTAAAGCTATTTTTCGGCTACGAGCCCGACACAGAACCCGACGTATTAGCCAGAGGTCCCTTTACTACAGTTCAGAGCCGAGGACCTTCAGTAACAGTAATAAATCACAGCAATAGTACATTCATGTAGTTGTAAACAGCATGATAATATATTAAGTAATCCAAAGTATTCAGAATACGTTACTCTCATTGAGTCACGTAACGGAATACATTACAGAATACATTTTGGGGCATGTATTCTGTAATCTGTAGTGGAATACATTTTAAAAGTAACCTTCCCAACACTGGCTGTGAAGGAGTGGAAACACTGACACTATTACTGGATTACTTTCCTGCTAAGGAAACCTTTAAAACCGGAAGATTCTCCGGCAAGTTCTGAAGCATCTGCACTGTCACTTGTACAATATTACATACCTATTATGATTTAAAAAACTAATCATAACAAAGAGTATGCAGCATTCCTAAGAAAAAGGAAAAATAGTTTTATAGTAAGTTGAGTAAATTTAATTTCCCAAAATGTGTACTTATGTTACTGCCAGGGTCACTCAGCGAAACACAGCTGGGCACATCTGGCCTGCAGGGCTCCACTCACCGTGCTTTCAGGCTCCACTATAATAGTTCATGGAGATAATATTACAGGGTCTCTGAGCAGGGAGTCTGTGGAGTGGACAGGAGGAACTGTTCTCAGTAAGTAGCTTATTGGTCGAATCTGAACAGGTGTCTGATAAAACAGTTCAGGTTCTTGCTATCGTTTTGTGTAAATCTAAAGGATCTTATAAAAATTTTATAGACCGTCTTTTTAGTTGCTGCGTGCTAGGTGTGCTAGGTGTATTATGCTTTGTGGTTATCTCTGCGCAGCGAGCCACTGGATTTACTTTAGTTATGTGTATTGTAGATCCATCATTCAGACCACATATCTGTCTGTTGTCACGGCTCAAATATTTCTTGCACAATTTTCTTTAAAGAATTTCAAGTTTTTGTTTGATAAGTTTATATATTTGTTTATTTACAAATACTAATGGCATTCATGAAGATATGGATATTAAGGCGCTGTTTCTGGTTTGTACTGAGATCTGTGGTTATAAGTAAAAATAACATTTCACTGTTTCGATAAACTGAATACAGGCTCTGATCAAATGCCAATTATCAAGTTTTTATAGTTGTATAAGAAGTACCTATCCTAACCTTACTTATTTATCAAAGTAGTAATACTACAATATAGTAGTATTGTAGTATTACTACAGTCTGTAAAAATAAGTAAAAATGCAAATGGTCTGCATTAAAATTAAAACTTCAAACTCCACATAATTGTTAAGTCATTAAAGTGTACACCACAGCTGGAGCTAATTCACTGTAACTAAATGACATCATAATTTATTAGGTGATTTATTATTTATATTCATCTAATTCTGCTAAATAGGATTAGAGTAAAATGGAGTTCATTGTGAAGTATTTGCCTTTGTATAGGTAATTTTCTTTAAGAGTAAATCAAAAATCACTATGAAAGAGCTTTCAAAATAATGAACAAAAGGCAAATAGTAATATTATTGTTGTTAGTAGTGGTGGTAATATTTAATTTGAAGAAGTCACACGGGAATGCCACAGCGGGTAGCTCTGCACGTCTGATTTGGCAGATTTTTACACTGGATACACTTCCTAATGCAACCCCAAAGGGATGTGTGCATTAATTTTTAGGACTAATGCTAACATTTCCTAAGCAGCTAGGCCTTTATGTGTTTGTATAAATGGCCAGAGGCATTTCTAAGTTTGTTTGTAAAAAATATGGACAAATTTGGATACAGAAATATTGATAAATCACTCATATGTGCATGAAATGTTCATACACGTGATTTACAGCCATGTTTAACCATGAGTTGGGCTCAAAGAACAGACTCAGACAACCGAAAGCAGTTTTATGGAAATTATTGCAAAAAAGGAATGAATCAGCAAACAGATACGTGACACAGGAAGCAGTTTTCACTACCAGAACAGGACCACAGAGACGTTAGAAATGTCCAAGGTGTGTTTGATTTTGTAGTATTTGCAATCAGCCCTGAGACTGTACATGTCGGTATCTCGAACAGGAGATTTGGAGGTACAACTGCATCCCAGTCAGTGGATGAATGCACTGACGAGCGATCAGCTGGAGGGCTCAAGGAACAAGGAAAACAGAAAGTATTCGTGAAATGCCTCAAGGCAACAGCAATCTGGGAACACAGATAAACCACCATAATGGCAACAAAAACAAAACAGCACATGCTGGTGTTTAAACACCATGAGCTTATGAAACTCTGGCCATGGAGAGACCAGCAAGGAAACGCCAGTCCACAGCTCCACCAGTGAGAGGGAGAGGGAAACAAAGAGAGACCACAGACATAGAGAAAAAGAGAGGCAAGGACACAAACATGGTCTTGTGAAAGTTTTTGTTCTTTCTCAAGTTGGTAATTGACATTCATTGGATGTCCTTGAGTGTTAAATTATGATGAGAATGGGTTCTTGACCAAACATCAGCATGAGACAAATTGGGAGTGAGAATGTGTTAGATTAGGAGTTAGTTCATCGCTAACAGCTAAAGGCACACATTCTCCAGTCATGTGCAATTAGATTATCACAAAAGAGGAAGGTGTAAGATGATATGGTTAAAACTGTACCAAGCATTTACAGAGCATTTTCACACCAGTCAAACATTAAAACTGTCTCTCTTTTGTTCTTTCCTCAGGTTTTCAGATTTTTAACATTTCCACTTAGATTAATTTCTACAAAACTGCAGGTGCTGGTACAGTAGAAAAATAATAGAATCAAATGTAATCACGTCTCACCATAAACTAAATTCAAATCATGTTAGGCAGTCCATTATAAATGTGCCTCGGTGGAGGTTTTTGTCAATAGCAAGAGAGATAAGTAAAAGCAGTGTGTGTTAGCAGGGGCACAGCATAGACGTACTGTATACTGTTGCTTAATTTGATGATGTCTCTATGAGAGATGTGGGTGTACTACAGCACAGTATACATAAAGTCAAAGACCCAAGTTTCACACGCTTCAAGCTCCCTATATATTTAAAGTCTGCAAGACTGAATTATACTGAAATTTCATTAAAGTCATGTCAGTTCAGATCTAAAGGTGAATTATACTTTTAATTGATATCACAGGATGAGCAGTACTGCACGACTAATTAACTGAGAATTTACAATTCGAGCATTGCCCACTTAGTAATGCTACACTTAGTGTATTTGCTTTCTTTATCAAGGCCCAAACTAATGTAATGTAGCAAAATTTTACCCAAAAGCTATCAAGACAAATTTCTTTCTACCCACCGAGCCCTTCCAGGAGAAATCTGCATTAAAAATGGTTGAAAACAGCTTTTCAGCTTTAAAACATGTCAGATTTTTGCCAGGTGAAAAGAAGGGTTTTTAAATTACTATATAAAACAATTTTGGTGAGCAGAAGAAAAATGTTGTCAACATCACATCTAAGTTACAGATGGAGAGGAAGAACTTAGAAGTTTTGCCAGGTAAAAAAAAAAACTTTTCTCAAGTTTGAGCAGGTGTTTAAGTAAAATTAGTTTTGGCTGTAAGAGTTTTTAAAGGCATACATACGTACACACATACAACCCAAGAAGCATTCTGACTTTGAATAGCCATTATCTGATGGTGTTTTCTTGATGAATGCTGGGACACTTAAATACCTCTTGAATGGTGTCTGGATATCCATGTTGGTCTTCTTAAATAAAAGAGTTTAAGAATTATGTTATATGATCTTTTATCTAATTAGGACAAAACAAACAAAATGTGGTCAATTAAACGAACCTTTTAAGAAAAAGAAAAAGCCTCAGGGGCAGAGAACCCATTTGAACCTTGAGCCTGTTCTAGCTGTTTTTGGGCAAAAGGTAGGATACACCTTAGACCAGTCGCCAGTCTGGTCTGACATAGAGGTCGTGTCCAAATTCATGGGCTGCATCCTCCTGAGGACCCGGCCTTCGCGGTCTACATGGGCCGGGTCCTCAGAAGGTCGGGTAGGCCGGAAGTAAACGGCTGGGGAAATTGGACGGTCTAGCCTTCTGATTAGCGTCACCGCTGTCTCGGTGGAGTTTAATAAACTCGGCCGTCTGCTCCTTACTATCTAAAATATAACAGGACACTGGCGTAAATTCGTGACCGTCTCATACTTCTGTTTAATCACTTTTCTGTTTGACGTTTATTCAGCTGTGTAAAAACCAAGGAGGACCCCACCAGGGGGATTAATAAAGTTTTATTTAATCTAATAACTTTAATCTCAGCCAAACCGATTGACTCAAGAACAAATAAAACACTGAAAAAAGCCCAGCAATAACATTTTTAGGTTGTCTAAGTAACTTATATATTACGTTTAACCTGAGTAGCGAAAGTCTGCGGTGATCTGAAAATGATGTGCCGGAAGTTGTGCCGTTCTCGGCGGCTTCAGTGACCCTTGAGCTCCCGGCTTGCTATCGAGCTGGTGGGTAGCAGACGTCTCTGAAATAGTAGAAGCACTTTTGCAAATATGCGATATCTTGATAAACCGAGTAGATATTTGATGTTTACACAGCTACTTTCTCACCTGAAAATATGTTAAAAGTTGACGTAATCGGTCTACAAGTGCGGCCTCAGGAGGATGCAGCCCATGAATTTGGACACGACCATTCATACTTACATTCACACCTGTGGCCAATGAGCACATCTTTGGATTGAGGGGAAAAGCCAGACAACCCAGAGCAAAGAAGTGTCATTTAAGAGTCTTTTTAAGCCAAACATAGAAATGTTTGGCTTAAAGAGTGAAAGCATCTGTGCTTTGTGAGAACCAGGTAAAATGTTATTCTGTATCACCTACTTTCCTCTGGCACTGGGATGAACCCCATATTAAATGAGGCAGGGCATTTTACCGTTATATGGATTGCATTACCACTTTAAGGTTGCTTACAATGTTAAATCCAGAAAGAGGTAAATAAATTCAGGTGTTCCAATCACTTTCACGGCCACAGGTGTATAAATCAAATCAGTGGTATTTGCCAACTTTCTGCAGAGCCAATCGTTACAGACCTTAGCTCAAGATCAGTGAGTAGCGAGTTTCATGGAATTGGTTTCCATGGCCAAGCAGCTGCATCCAAACATTACATCACCAAATGCAATACAAAGCATCAGGTGCAGCGTGTGACACATACCACCACTGGACCCTGGAGCAGTGAAGACATGTTCTTTGGGGACAAATCACACTTCTTCATCTGGGAATCTGATCGACGAGTATGGGTTTGCCCATGAGAACGATATGTGTCTGACTGCATTGTGGTAAGTGTGAAGTTTGGTGGAGGAAGGATTATGGTGCAGGGTTGTTTTTCAGAAGCTGGGCTCAGTTCCTCAGTTCCGGTTAAAGGAACTCTTAATGGTTCAGGATACCGAGACAATTTGGACAATTTCACGCTCCCAACTTTGTGGAGACAGTTCGGGGATGGTCCCTACCTGTACCAATAGTCTGCCTGTAGTGGCTGGAGAGGAGATGTTACTTTTAACAATTTACCTTATTTGCTAGATGATAAAGGTTCAAATGTTTTTCAAAAAGCAGTTGCAGTATGCTTAAGGTATACAGAGTTGAAAGGCACATTTCAGGTTAGCTGTTGAACCCTATCAATGGATACCAAATTGGATCAAAATTCCAACAATTTTCCATGTTTGAAACCATCTTAATTTCAGGCAACACTGCTGTATGACACGTATTACTCATTCATTACAGACATTGCTCGCTTAATGACATCACATCAATAACTGACCGGAATTAACAAATGCACAAAGTGTATATTGATGTTATTTGAATCCTTGCAAGTGAAGTGGGTCTAGTTAACGTATCCGAGGGGATTTATAATTCATTAATTCTCTGTAGCTCCAGTGATTGAGGCTTAGTATTAAGGATGTGCCAGGAGAAAGCAACAGAGAGAGACAGAAAGACGGAGAGCACGGAGTCAAAGGTCAGTCCACAGAGGCATAATATAACATGCACAAATGAATGATCTCTCTCTCTTTTAGAAGCTTGGATGGATTTCTTTAATCAGGGGGATCAGAGGGACTTGCGAATGTCCACTACTTTAAACAGTGTGCTGTGTGTGTGCAGATTAGCTAGGGCTTTTCTTTGGCTTGGCTTGTAGGGTTATGTGTGTAACACTGTCCAATTAAGTGGCACAATGCCTCCTACAGGTTACATTATTAATTTGAGATATCTGCAGTCTTATTAAATGGCCATGAGTATTCATCCTGTCTGGATACCTTTGTGTATTTGGGGATTTTGTTTTCATAATTTGGGCAAAGCCACTTACGCCAATTAGAAGTTATTGTGGCTCTGTTAAATTAGAATTCTAAGTCCTTATTCTAGAGGTCCAGCAAAATGAGGACTCGTGCAAAAGAGCATAACGCATATCAGGACAAGCAGCGGGCTCTCCATGTGAGCACAACAGACTGTAAACTCTTAGAATAGCCTCTGTGACTTTTACCAAGCCAATTTGCACTGCAGCTCTGATCTTTTTTAAACATTACCCAAAGGAGGTAAATGTAAGTATGTCAATTTATGCTCTCAGTCATCCAGGCCATGGTCATCTGACGAGCTTAAAAAAGGAAACTGGAGTTCTTTAAGTGAAAGTTTAAAAAAAGTCCAGTCGTCTTGCAAATCGATGCAAATGTTCGATGCACTCAGGATATTAAACTGTCACTAACATGCCATGTCCATGTGATGCCCTACGGCACCTAATATGTGAAAATAGTGCAGTTAATTATCAGTGAATTCAAAACGAGTGATTATGCTTCATGTGTCCAACCCCCTGCAGATACCAGGCAGCATGCATGTGAAGCATACCATCTCCTGCTGTGCGATACATGGCAGAGGACAGCTTCTGAAAAATACCTTGATTTTGATCATGTTGACATTGTATCCAGTTTGTATGTGAAAATAGCATGAGACTGCAGGTGCTTTTCCATTTATCATGTGTTAATGATAGATAAATAGTATTAAGCAAGTGCCTGCAAGTATTCAAACTGCAAAAACATGCTTTAAATAATTGCTGTATGTGTACCAAATACAGCAACAGTCATTTACTGTACTGATGATATAAGCAGGTCAAGGCCTCAATGTTTAATTTCCATTTTTGGAAGGACGGTCCTTGTTGGAAAAGTGTGTGAGGACAGCAATATCCCAAGAGCTCTTATCAGCTCCCCTTCTAGCTGATAGACACTGACATACTTGCAGGCATACACACAGATAGACACATTATTATCCACAAGAATTGCCTTGGGTGAGATTTCCAAAAAAGAAAGAGTGTGTGTGTGTGGGTGTGTGTGTATGTGTGTGTGTGTGTGTGTGGGGGGGGGGGGGGGGGGGGGAGAAAAAGCTGTCTTTATGCTGCCTTGTCCACTGATGCCACATCATTTGACATACCCTGGATTTGGGTTCAAGTACACACTCTCATACTTAAATGCAGACAGATACAAACACTTGAACACAAATGCAGACCGGCACACACTCACAGGCTGGTGTTCAAAATGATGCAACATGCAGGTGAAAAAGTGAAAGAAAAGAGATAAGTGTACAGCTACCACTGGCTGCCACTTGTTCAAATCCACTTTTCTTAAAGTCGCTGAAAGCTTTATTTAGGGTTTTTTGCTGAACAGCTGATATGTCACTTTTACTTCAGTGTTGCATGGGGTGGCTATCCATGTTATGGTATAGATTCAACAAGATGCTGGAAAACCTTCCTTACAGATTTTTGTCCATATTGACATCATGGCATCAGCCAGTTGCTGCACATTTGCTGACTGCACATCCACAATGCCAATCTCTCATTTCACCTCATCCCAGTGCTCTCTAGGATAAGGTGAGAGCACCTCTGGTGTCTGGAGCTTAATGGAGATTCTGCCTATGGCGGCTGAATTATAGGTCCAAAGGGTGAAGAAGATGCACAGAACACTGTGCTGATTGCTGTACTGCTAGGATAACAGCTTTTGTTGGAGGCAGTGTGATGGTGTGAGGTCACCCTCACTGAGAAAACAAGACTTGTCATCAATGGAGGCAATCTCAATGCTGAGAGATATCAAAATGAGATTCTGCAACCAGTGGAGATTCCATATGTCCACGGTGTGGGACCAAACCCTATCCCCCATGATGACTTGCGCCCAAAGAGCGGAGTTTATCAGACACTACCTCCAGAATCTAAGAGTGGAGAGGATGGAATGGTATGCCTGCAGTTCTGACCTCAGCCCCACTGAACACTTGTGGGATCAGCCTACGTGTGTTGTTCATGCAACAGTGACCAACACAACCACATTAGCTGACTTGCAACAAATGCTTGAAGAATGTGATGCCATCGCCCAGCAGTGTGACAAAGCTCGTGACCAGCATGAGTAAGAAGTGCCAGGGTGTTGTGCCTGTCTATGGTCCTTCCACATATTACTGAAGGCCCAGTTTGCTAAATTAATAAATTGTTCAATTTATTAACGTTTGATGAGCTTTGGGGTTAAAGGAGAACATAGAGCAAATTCTGGACCACATGCTGTTGTGAGACTGCAAAGCAGCCAGAGAGTAGAGAGAAAATAGAAGCAGTATTTGATATTTAATTGGAATTGATCCTGTGGAGCAGCTGAAAATTTTAGCAGTAGCCAAATCCATAGATTTCAGGTGAGGGGGCAAAAGTGTGCACCTGCATGTGGTAAGACAAAGACCCCTGAAACACAGAATGGAAAAAGAAAGCAAAAAAATCAGTGAACCACACATCAGAGGAAGGCAGACAAGCAGAGGGTCATGAAAATCTGTTAAAAAAAAAAAAAAAAAAGGTGAAAGGAAACAAAAGTGGGAAGAGAGGCAACGTGGAATCAGAGCAGACTGGTGGGAGGAAAGAAAACAACAGACAAGTTTTAATTTTTCTTCAGAGATTATTTATTTATCCACCTTATGGCAACACCGCCCATCTGGACCAAAGAAACTGACAAAGTTCTTAATAATGGAGGCAAAGGAGAGAAGCATTTGAAGAGATGATGTGAAGAAAAAGAAAACGTGCACTGCAGCATAGGCCACGTGTTTTTCTACAGTATATTTGTGTGGCCATTGGCTTTTTTCTGACGATATATTGGGAACAACAGCATTTCACTAACTGTTTTTTCTTCACCTCATGTGTATCTTTGGCTAAACAAAGATACACATGAAATGGGATTTGTAGAGCTTGTATCAGCCTGAAGTTATCCCTAATGCAAAGTGTCCATTTCAGACAGCTAATTTCTGTGTATGCTTCAGGTAAGACTTGAAAACAAATCAGACAATTTGTGTTTTTTTGGAAAGCTCTAACACTATAACCACCTTAAAATGACTTGTTTACACTGCCATGCTGTTTTTGTTTCCCAAAACCTGTACAGGCTAAATTGGAAAAAAGCAAAGTTAGCATGACCCATAGAGTCAGAATATACCCATTAATGGGAAATATACATGATAAAAAATAAACCATATTTGTCCTTCAACTGCTCATCTGAGATGCACATGAAAGCATCAGTGAAATATGACAGAATTTGTGCATTTTGAAGCGTTGTAACAGAAAACACAGTAGTTTGGCAAAAAAAAAGGAGCATTAATTGGCCCAGATGAGAGGAAAACATAAAAGGAGGAGGGATACATTACAGAGTGTGCGGAAAGGGAAATGTGCGTGACGTCCCGTTCCTTCCCACCTCTATCCTTGTCTAAGTGCTCACATGTCAGCATATATGAATGTTCGCGCAGATGCCAACACAAACACAGGCGCACAAACAAAACAGGGAAAGCCAATGCCTAAAGACAAAAGCTGCGCCGCGGAACAAAAGACGACCAAAAAAGCCATCAAGACACCCGCAGCAGGCACCCATTGTGATTAATGAAAACAAATATTGGGAGAGAGTGGGGCACAGGCACAGAGAAACAGCACAAACAATGGAGCAGACAGCATAATGCATTCAGGGTTCACTGACGGCCCTCTAGTGCAGAATGAGAATAATAGGAGGAGAGAGGGTGTGGGATAGAGGGACAAGAGAGAGAGGGAAGGAGGGGAGAAAAAGGAAACAAGGGCACTAATGCAAAATCCATTCTCCCTAAAAACATCCAAATACACACACACACGCACACACACACACGATCGTACCAGCCAGCTTTCAAACCCACAGTGCTGTCAGCGCGTCTGTGCTTACACCTGCTACACTGAGCAGTCTCGGTGCAACTGTCTTTTCTACTATAAGAGTGGGTGCGCACAAACACACACACACACACACACACACACACACACACACACACACACACACACCACTTACACATCTCTGATTGCATTCAAGGGAGTTTAAACTGGTTAAATATTGCTATGGCATGTTTGTGAGTGCTGAGTTCTCTTTGCCATGGATTACTGGGATACTGAGCCATTCACTGCATAAACTGGATGCATAAACTTGCTTATATGCATCCAGGATGACTGCTTCTTTTCGGATAATAGGGTCCAACTTTGGTCCAAAAGAATAATCAGATTAGTGAACAGGTTGGTACACGAAGAAAAGTTTCTGCATTTCATAAGAGACCACCGAGTCCACAGATCTCACGCTCAGCGGGAGAGAGTCTCAGAGCTTAGGGGCCACTGTTGCAGACGCTCTGTCACCTTCAGTTCTCAGCCTTCTGTGATGCACAGCCAGCAGGCTCTCATTGCATGACAATGTGATGTGATGTCCGGGAAATCTTTAGTTCTGATATTCACACATCTAAACATTGTTGCAGAAGAGCCACATCGCTGACTGGGTTGAGCATCAGGATGTGTGGAAAAAAGCTCCAGGGGCCCCAAATGATACACTGCCAACAAGATATGCTGTCTGTGGTGCCAGACACGACAGGACACCCTCAGAGGTCCCCCGTCTATGTCCCGATGGAGCTGTTTTAGCATTTAGCCTTGTGGGAGGATTCTAAAAACCAGACCGATTTATTCACTTGTCTTCATCAGCATCCAGTTTTCTCAGTCCCCATAGAGCTGTTAATAGTGACTAAAAACAAATATTTTTGAGCACATGCAGAACTTCCAGGCAGCTGTAAATGTGTAAACCTGAGGTTTCCCTTTTCCTACATCTTTAAAGTCCACAGTGAGTCAAAGGTGATTTGGGAGCATCTAGAAGGAACTGTCAGGCTTCAAGAACATGTATTTTCTTCTTCTGTATGTCAGTGACCTCACCTTTGTCTGAAAAATATTCTGGGGCATTTAGCTTTTCTGATCTGAAAAAAAGGGTTAAGGGTTACAGCTGGCAGTGATTTACCAAACATAAAGTGAGATCAGCTGTTTGCTTCATCTTCAGAAAATTCCTTAAAGACATGCAATGCATTATGTGCTTTGTATTTTTCAAAGATGAGCTATAGTGGTGACCAGAGATGGGCAGTAATGCTGTAATCCGATTACTTTTTTCAAGTAATGAGTAAAGTAAGGGATTACTATTGCAAAAACGGTAATTAGACTACCGTTACTTTCCTGTAGGAACGCTGCGTTAATGCGTTACTAAAACCATGATTTTTTTGCGAGAATGTCTCATGACAGTGACGTAAGCAAGTGCGACGTTTGTGAAAACATCTGTGTGCAGAGCAACAATGGATAATATATCGAGTGCGGGAGAGAGTATGAGCGTGCAGCGTTTAAAGCGTGGAAGTACTGACCTTACTTTGAGTTTGATTCCATAAAAAGTGACAAAAACATTAGCGTCTGTTGTGCGTGGGAAGAAAACTTCTTTTTACAGCGAAAAAAAAACCCCTAAACTTCCAAGCAAGCACCGAGTGCGCTACCACGGAATGGGAAATTCACAGAGAAACTCGCGGATTCTTCCACTGACCGCTACGGCACACCTGCACCAGGGTAAACCTCCGCCTACCCTACTCCTGCTTTACAGGTGAAAATAGAGCAAGAGGATTATTTATTTTCTGCTGTGTTTTACTTGCATCTATTTGAAAGAGTGAGTGTAAACACACACAAAAAAAATATTTTATGTGCTGGAATGTGCAGAAAATAGGTTTAAATATTAAACAAATTTCTTCCAGTCAGAGAATGTTGCCTATAATTAAATTTTTGCTTGATGCATAAAGTTAAAAGATTAAAACTAATAAAACAAGTTTTAAAAAGATACTTTTCCATTTGATTACATTTTGTATGATGGATTATGTAGAAAAAGTAGAATTGGGCTGAAAGATCTATCACTTTATCACCTATTCAGGTTGTGAATCATGTCTTTAAAAAGTAACTAAGTAACTAAGTAATTAATTACTTTTGAAAATAACTAATCAGTAAAGTAACAGGATTACTTTTTGGGGGAAGTAATCAGTAATTAGTTACTGATTACTTTTTTCAAGTAACTTGACCAACACTGGTGGTGACAAACATTTTTTCTCAGTAAAAGTAAAACCACACCTTTGCTTGCTTCTCTGCAGTGAATTAGACCTTTGCTGATTAGATTCTCCTGTTCAACCTTGCGTTCCTCAAAATGTCTTCTATTAGCCTGGGATGATGAAACGCCAAATGATGTTAGACGTGATTGTTTTGCTTTGAGAGTCAACATTTGGCTTCCACTGCTTAAATTTTCCCTACTTGAAGCAGGTCTGAGTGATAAAACAAACACAGGGCGTCCGGGGAGGAGGGATTCGACTGCCCACTGGGAATCGGCGCAACTTATTTTCTTTCATCTGCGGTCGCTAAACAAACAGAGCCAGCAGGACAGGGATGGAGGAACAAATTTATGTTGTGAAACAAAGGGTAGGAAAGAGAAATGGAAGTAACAGTCAGGACTGGCTGAGGCCGGAGGCTTCCTTTGGTGGTCTGTGTTATTCCCATCTGGCTTCATTACAGACTTATCTCTAGGTGAGCCACACAGTCAGCCGGAAAACGGACCAGAGCATCACCGCAAAGTTGTGGATCCAACACACCTGCCACCTCAGATAAAATAAACATTAGAATTAGGACGCAATTTGAGCCCCTGATTCCCGGTGTTTTCCAGTCGCTTTGTTCTCTCTAAATCGGCTTCTTTGTTGATTAATCCCTCTCTCCCCCTGTTCGTCTCTGTTGTGTTTCCTTTCCCCCACCCTTTTCCCACCCTCTGCCTTTCTCTCCAGTCCTTCCTGACAGTGCTGCGATAATGGGACAGTAAAATAGGACAATCCCGTTTCCCACCATACCTTCCTCTCAGCGGTTGATGTGATCTCTCACATGCGAGGTCAAAGGCTAATCGTTGTAAACCAGTCAGTGCCACGGTAGGAATAATCAATCACTCCATTCTGCGATATTGCAGATTCCTGCAGACGGCTGTAAACATCACAGGGAAATCCTGGTAACACAAACACACCTGCTGCTTCTTTGTGTATTTAAAAAAGAAGAAACCAAGCAGCAGGTTTCACTCAGTGACACAAAGATTGAACGATAGCCACATTTAATGCATTAACAGGCATTCATTTTGCGACCTATTTCAAGACCAGCCACAGTAACTACACTGCCAAATATTTCTTATTTCCTAGTCAAAAGCTCCTTCTGTGATTGTTGCAAGTGTTTATATGATTTTTTTTTTTTTTTTTGCCTTTCACGTTCCATGCTTTGGTGGAAAATCTAATCGCTCTCACAGGTTTCACTTAATCACATGAAAAACAAAACCTGAACTATTGAGTCTCTTTAATCCACTTTGTGAATACATATTGGAGAACACAGCTTTCAAATTCCAAAAGGGATTAGTTCTAAACGGCAGAGACAGAGAGGCCTTTGAGGGGAGCTAAAATTACAGGTGGAGTGATCCCTTCTAAAATTATCCAACTCTTTTATATTGCGCCTCTGAAGAATTCATGCTCATGTTTAATTCCCAAGCTCTGATAACGAATGTCTCCTCCAAGCACCTGAAGATTAATAGACTTTTACCAGGTGCTCTCTGTCTTTTTATAACACACTCCAGCTATTTAAACGCTCAGCTGTCTGGCTGTCAGCTTACAGCATGAGGTCATTTAGAGGAAGTCTTAACCCATGGATACACTTATAGGGTGGTATAGCAAATACCATCTGACACGAGGGCAGAGGAAAGTAAACTCCGTTACAAAAACAGCTTTGATTTTTTGAGTATTTGCAAGTGTGCCGGTATGAAAAGAGTCATTTGAATAAAACCAAGACTCTGCAGGGGCAACGCGGTGGTGCTGTGATTATCACTGTTGCCTCACAGCAAGAACATCCTGGGTTTGGATCTACTGGTGGTTTCCACCAGCTGGAGTTTGCAAGTTTGCATATTCTTCTGGCGCTTGTGTGGGTTCTCTCTGGTTACCACCCACAGTCCAAAGATATGCATGTTAGGTTAACTGGCTATTCTAAATTGACTGTAGATGGGAGCGTGAATGGTTGTCTGCCTTTGTATGTTAGCCCTACAACAGACTAGCAGCCCGTCCAGTGTGTATACTAACTTTATCTATTATGACAGCTCGGATCGGCTCCAGGGCTACTGCAGATACTGCATGGATGGATGGATGGATAGATGGATGGATGGATGGAATGAATAACGGACAGCCACACTAGTATCATTGTAGCTATTTTCAGGACATTACACAAGACGAGATAGGTCTGATACACTCTCACAATGGAAATACTCTGTCTGGAGGAAGCAGGGATGACACATGATATGAACTTTCTTAGAATTTACTGGACAGTTATTCTCACATGTGGAAAACTGTACATCTCATGGACTTTTTACCCGGTAGCTGGCAGGTTAAAGGCTCCCTAATCTAAGTTCAAGATGATTTGGACATTTGCATTTAGCTCCTTTAGGTAATATCTAGAAAAGTTTAAGACTGCGGTGACTGTAGTCACAGGGTTGCTTTAAGGTAAATTTCACCTCATCAAAACTGACGTTGCTCACATACTGATGTTTAGATGATCTAATGTTTACCATAGTCATCATCTTAGCTCACTGCACCACCATACTAATATTTGTGAACTGGGGATTGATTCTGATGAGGTTGTTAGATAAAAAGCTTGCAGATCTTAAAAGTTGAGGGGATTTGCTAAAGGCGTTGCTCAGATTTGTGGCTTTGAGGATTTGTAGTTTAAACCTACCTCAAGGTGCCACTTGAAGGAAGGAACATTTATTGTGTGATGAAAGACTTTCATCAAAAAATATAATCAGGAGTAGACTTTTCAAATAAGAGTGAACAATCCAGATCCTCAGAGTTCCTGTGTCTTGTAGAATCAAAACCAAGTTGCATTTATAAAATGTAATTGTTTTTCCCATTGATGTTTAAATATTTTAAGAGAGACAAAATCAGCATTTTAGCCTCTAGTTACAACCAACAGTGTCTTTCCTGGAGCCTAAAAACTTGAAACTAATAAGAGACCATCAGTTCAAACTTCCAGTCAGGAAGCAACTACGAACATCATAAAACCAAACACTTTGCTCCTACTGCTGCACCTCTTCCACCAACACAAGGCAAAATTTGAGTGATGAAAAAGCATATTCAGATTTCACACTCCAATAACAACAAGTAATCAAGGCCAGTGGTAGAGCCGTACCGACAGAGGCAGCAGACCGAGACAGAGTGACGCTGCCGCAGCCCTCAGTCACATCTAAACACCTGTCTCCAAATGGACACATCAATCCCTATTTCACAGCCCGCCTAGCCTCCTACACTTACACACATAAATGTACACACGTGTGGCATACATTATGGATGCGAGCGCACGCATTTTCACATATCTGTCCCAGCAGATGTTTTTGGATTTGTTTTTTTTGTTTTTTTAAAGTCAACAGTGGGTAAAGACTTTTTGGACAAATTTATTTACAGGGAATAGAAGACGAGACACCAGAAGGATGTTGAGTGGGGTAAGGGAGATAGGATGGAAAGCAGAAAAGAAGAAATCAATCCGTTGCAATGCAGCATACGGTAATCTCTGTCTTCTGCAGGAAGGACTGATTCACAGCCCCGGAGTGGTGAGGGATAGGTGTGGCATGTGAGAAAATGGTCCTGGACCGAAAAGAGGGTAGTGAGAAGCACTTAGCACCTGGTCTGGGATAATACCCATTCTCTCTCTTTCTCTTTCCATTTCTCTCAATCACACACACACACACACACACACACACACACACACACACACACACACACACACACACACACACAAGCACTTTGCCTAATAGAGTAGCAGCAGTAGTCAGCGTTTCCCATGGCAGGCTGTAATCGCATGGCTGGACTCAGTGATGGATTTTGGGTTAGAGGCAGCATCAGCACCCCTGCAATAAACACACACACACTAAGGCACACATACTATTCACATGTGCATAACACTTAGGTATTTGCAGAAAGAGTCCTGTGTACAAAGGATTAATGCTGATATGTGAAAGTTAAATGGATGAGGCCCATGTGGGTAATGTCTTTTTTTTTTTTTTTTGGGGGGGGGGGGGGGGGGGGGGGGGATGTATACTTCAGGTGAATTTCTTCAATATGATAATGATCAAAACTCTGAAATTTGCATGTACAGTTTTTTTGTGTAAGTGCAAGCGTGTTAACAATGCAAGGAGATGCTGCCTTCCTTTATTTACGCATATTTGAATAAAAAAATAACAAACCGATGACTTATTTATAATTATGTGATTGCTTTGAATGGTAGTCCTTTATTAAATCTTCACAACAAGTATCCAATGTTACAGTTTACTGACAGAAGTGAGCTTCAATTTCCCCTCAAAATAGAAAGCTGTTTATCACTGAAAATGAGAATATTTTAAGAAAGAATCCCCTTTCCACCAGATAAACTTTATTATAGGTTAAATTATGCAACAACACAGTAAAAAAAGTTACAGCATGATATTATGTTTTAAATTTACAACGCTTTTGTTTCTCTTTATGTTTGTCTTTATCTTTTGAGAGCGCAGCATTTTCTAAGCTAACATAACTGGGGGTCAGTAAACCTGTCATAACCATGGATTGGCTGATTGTCAAATGGCTCGATTTCCCTATCTGCTTAGATTCAATTCCGATTCCAATTTAACTGTCACAAATTATTTTAACACTGTGATTAAAATGGAAAATTTCCATTCATCAGATGATGCAAGAATATGTAAACAGTGATTCTGAGGTGAAGAAACTAAGATGTATACCATCTGGTTTCTGGTGCAGGGAGAGGGGAAGATAACGTGTGTTTGCTTAGTGAGCTCTATGACCAGAAATGGCTCACAGACAACGGAATTATTCACAGACCAGCAAAAGGAAATCCAGACAATCAAAATACAGTTCACAGATCGATGCACAATTCCAATTAGATGTGTCTGGAACACACACTTTATATAAAAGTTGGACTTGATTTCTGTGATGACAACTGTGGTTTGCCTGCATCAGTGTGTGAATGTGAGAGGGAATGAATAGTGGAATTGTAAAGCGCTTTGGGTGCCTAGAAAAGCACTATATAAATGCAATCCATTATTATTATTATTATTATTATTATTATTATTATTATTATCTATGGTTTTGGGTTTGTGGACTGCTGTTTTGATGCTTCAAGTTTAGCATTATTAGCATTTAGCACCTGCCAAGAGACTGACCATCTGATAAGCAGCGGCCATGAGGAGAAAAATGTCTGTTCTGTGAGCAGTTGCAAGGGTGTACTGTAGGTTGCTGGTGTTCTAAGTGAAATTGATTTCTTAAGCCACATTCACACAGGCTAAGAGAGCAGTCAGTGACTTTCTGGTTAACTACGTGTTGTTAGGGAAAAGTGTGTGTTCAAGGTTCACTTGTTTGCAAAAAGGTATACAGTACAGCTTTGGTTGCCGACAGTTTGCATGTAAGACACCGAGTCTGCAAACTCTTTGTCAAGGGGTAGTGGAACATGTAATGCAAACCTAAAACAGAGACTGTTAGCTATCAGTGTAGAAGTTGTGCCTTTTAAATTGTGTTGGTTGCAGCTATAAGGCACAACTTTTGCTTTGAACATTCTCCAGTTATGATTTGCTTCACACTTTTTCTATTTTCCCTACAGCTCAGAGAGTAAATGGTGAGCTTTTTGAACACACGTACTCCGGGCAGTTCCATGACATTCACCACAGTGAGGTTTTTGCTAAAGTGTCCTCTTTGTGTCCAGCAAACCCCACCAACCCCTCACAACCAGTTGGGCAATACAAAATATTTCCATTGCAACTGAAGGTTGGTACCTGCCAGTCTCTGGGCCTGTTTGACCCAGAGACTAACATCCCTAACTGTGGAACTAGCCAACTAGTTTGATTAACAAAGCACATCTTTAATTCATCATTACATTAAATGCAGTGTTATGCATGGACATGGAAAGAATAAACTTAAAACAAGGTTTTACCTACAGAAGTAATGGAACAGCCGATGTCTTTTTGTTTTTTTGATAATTTAAGCAGTGCTTAAACACTGACTAATGCCACTCTGTCAACCACTTGTGACTCAAGGACAGCTGAAGATTGCTTTAAAAGGCCTTGATGCATTCTCAATCATCCAGGTGAGTAAATCTGATTCTGTTCATCTGGACGTAGCGTTTTCATTGGGAGAAACGTTTCGTCACTCAGCCAAGTGACTTCTTCAGTCTCAGCTGACTTCAGGTTTCCCCAATCTTATAAACAGTAAATTTGCATAATGACTGAAACTAGCACCACTGAAGGAACAATGGGCTGGGAGGTCAGTTCCTTCATCATAATTATGCAAATTCTCATGCAAAGTCAGACTGTGCAGTAAATCAAGTATTTCTTGTGGAAAACTTTTTTTTAACACTGAAGAAGTATTAGGATTGACTCACTTTTGGATCCAGCCTCATTAAAGTGGCCAAATAAGAAACTGCAGTCACCATTTGCTTTGTTTTCAGCCCTGGTGATTGGAGTTTGGTCTGGAACAATAAACATACTGTAAAGTATGAATTAAATTTTGATATTAAAAAAAAAGAATGAGAGCATGCTGAGAGCACCATCATCTTTGGGCAGATGAACAATTTTAAAGAATTCAACTAAAGTCATTTTGGTGTCTGAGCTCCTGGAGTATTGCAATGGTCCATAAATACTGGGCGAGGGTGGCGATGTGAAAACCGGTTATGATATAAAAAAAAAAAAGAGGTCATAAAAACGACAAACAGAAACAGTCATCTCCATCTTATTCACTCTCACTTCCATTAGTGTGACAATTTCATTAAACAAACATAATGTACAAAATCATTTCCTCGACTTGGCTGGCTCCGAGAAATTAACAGCAACATGGAAGTCATGCATAATGAATGTGAACATTTGCCATCTACAAGCCTCCCACAGTCAAACATTAATTCAACCTCGCACAGGGTGTGGAAAGGGAGAAGGAGGACAAATGGTGCACAGGGAGGTGGAGAGTGAAAGTGAAACCTGTGGTGGTGGTCTGACCAACAAGATACATATATATACTGCTGGGCTAAAGTTACCCAAGTTTGGATTGATTACACTTCTGCCTTGTTTAAAACATGAAGGCTAAAAAGACGTAAATTGTCTGGAAATGTGTCATTATGTCTAAATTATTCAGTTTATTAACATTAAAAATAAGTCATTATGCTTGCCTCTAAAAGTTAAGCTGTGGACACTGATAGGAATGAAAACCTCGGAGACAGGAGAAACTGCTTTCTGTCGTAGCCATTAGATTGTGTAATGTCCTGTCTAAAGTGCGTCAGCAAGACCAATATTACAGTTCTTTTAGGATAAAAAAAAAAGACAAATAACAAATAATTAAATCCAACTTGACAGGGAGTTAAAAGTACATGTCAAGTCAGATGAAGTCAACTTACTGCTCTTTTCTCATTGATCAAAAGCTGGAGAGTTTGACATGACTCTCATGACCGTGCCAGAAACACTTGGCATCATCTAATTCTCTTTGCATAAATCTTGCAATCATTTATCAAGACACAACACAACAAAATGCTAATGGTAACATTTTAGGGAGGGGAGCTTGAGGAAAAAAAAAAGAAACTCATCCTTCACAAGGAGTGATTTATTACCCAGTACAGCGGGGTCACACATTAATTTTGCTCTTTATATAAAAGGCCCGTTATTTCTTGCATGCATAAATAAAACACTCGGATATACACACATAAACCAAGCACGCGCACGGCAATGCGCATTTGCATCCTTCACACTTAGCTTGCATTGAGGAAAATGTCACAGTGTCTAGAGGATGTTTATCTTCAGGGGACAGAATTGATAGCTTTGCTGGGCTTGCTGCGGCTCCGTTCCCATGTCTGTGATGCAATGTTACAAGCGCGTACGTATTTTTGATTGTGATGTGTGTTGTCTTTGACTGACGCCAGACTATGGGAGATGCCAGTGTACGGGCGCCGCGCTTAACCAGACGCGCATCGGATGTGACACCGGCGAGCCAGCGGTGTGACAGGCATGTGACAGGGCAGAGCTGGTCCTAAATAACTTCTTAGGCTCCATTACCCTGCCAAAATACTGGACACGCCATCTCCCATTTCCCGTTTCCCCTTCATGGTCACAGAGTCCTTTACTATTCGCAAATGGAGCGGTGATTGCACCCTACCTTTTGCTCAGTAGATTAATCACACATAGATGCAAGCTTGCACGCATCCAGATAAGACAACACCCCCCCCCCCACCTGCTGCAAATAAAGGAGAGAAACAAGAGTGCTAGGAGCGGGCCAGCAGCGGTGGTGATCATCCTGAAGAGAAGCATCGGTTCTTGGTATTTACACTGCCACTCCACCCAGACGTTTTTGACACCGGCGGCCTCTAGAAAGTGAGAGCATCTGTCAAGAACTGCTTTGAGAGGCCGGGTGTTGAAGGTGACCGAAGACGAACGCGTCATTAGCCAAGACAAAAATTAGTAAAGGGGAGGCGGGGGGAATGACGTGGATGTATTTTAAAATAAAAAAAAGATAAGAAAAAAAGACAAAATGATTCTGCCACTGTGCAAAAAAAAAAAAAAACATAAAAAAAAAAAAAAAAAACCCTAACACAAATGCAGTGACACCCTAATCCTAGACAAAGCTCGAGTGACATGCTGGAAAAGGAGTACCATAAGGAAACCTGATCTTTGCTTTTAAAATGCATGACCCTCACCAGTACGCACTCTTTGATGTCAGAAAAGAGATGAAAAATAAAACAACATCTATCACTTAATATGGTCATAAGAGTTTATGATCTGATTTTTACCCTTACCCAATCACTATATCACAACAGACTTTGATGTCTTGCCAATTTGCCCGGCGAAAATGTTCGCATTAGCCGCCCCCTAATGAGGAGCGCGAAGTGTACGTTGAAAATACCCGGATTGCCTGTTAGTCTGTTTATCTGGCAGGAAGAGTTCTTGTCATCGTTTAGCCGGTTTAGCTCGTTCGAGTGTGGTGACATTTCTGCCTCTTTCCTCCCCGGTTATCCCGCGACGCTAGTAATTGCGGTGTTATATAAAACAGCCGCATCACATTTAAAGTGGCGAGGACGAGCAAACAAGGATATGAGTTCCGCCATCAGATGCAAAGACACATGAATCATTTATGACGACAAAATATTTGCAGACATGTGTAAAGGGTGGATAAGATCTAGGAGATGTGCGGGCTTGTTGACAGAATGGAGCCCTTTCTCTCGATTAGTGGATGATGTGTGATAACTAGCAAACAGGGACTATGAGAGAGGAATTAATAAGGGGGCTGAAGACAGAGATAAAGACAGGCAGACAGAAGAAAGTGCGTGTGTGGGGGTAATTCTTTAAACTGTTTTTGGGTTATTCTCTCTAGTCTGTTGTAGCAGCACTCCTGCCACATTGTTTAGAATGAGTTCTGGCTGCCGTGAATGAAAATGAGATTTCACTGTATCCCGTCCGCTCAACAATGCATGAGTCTCAATAAACACCAAAGCTCCTCTCATTTCATGCTTCCCAATGTGTGGCGGCAGACAGCAACACCACGGCAAGCAATCACAAATTCAAATGAAAAGGGAGAGGGAGGAATTTCTCCTTCACAGCCTTGTTTAATTTGCCGCCTCCTGGGCAATTGAAACGTGCCTCTGCTGTGCTGTTGTCTGAAGGTGTGCGAAGCTCGGAAGTGGATGCCTTACAGGTATTTAGGGGGCTGAGGAGAAGGAGAAAAGAAAGAAGCCAAAAAAGAAGACAAATTGGATAAACTTGCTTGGTTTTGTACCTGGAGCATTGCGCCGAAGTTGAAACACACGCCCACACATGTAGACCCCTCCGCACACAAGCCGAGACTGAGCGGCGTGCGTTAATGCCTGGAGCTCTCCAGCCATGCACTGGCCCCAGGAGACACGTCCCCGATAACACAAACTAACTCCAAGCTCACGGTCCCAATGGATGAAAAAAACAAAAGGCAAGGTTTTATCTACTTTTATCTCATTAAACAGTCTATAACTTGCCTAATTGTTTACGGAGGGATTTGCAAGAATATCCCACCCAAGGTTTATGACTTTGGTGTGCTTGAACCCACACATGTTAAGGGGGTGCATTTGTGATTCATTGTTGCCGAGACTTAAGATGGGTTTTAATTAGGATGTGAGTGGATGTGCAGCCTAATAAGATATAGCAAGAGATTGGGAGACAAAAGGACCGCATTTTAATTCCCCTTCACTCCATCCATCACTTCGTGTTTGCTGTAATGGAAACAGTGTTAAATTTGCAAAGGCCTGGCGCGCACATCTGGCTCCGAAACAGAGGCAGGCCTCTAAAATGTTTCATAATTCAAACATGATATTTTCCCCTTTTGCTGCTGATTCATGTAAACCCCCTTCGCAACACCCCCCCCCCCCCACTCCACCTCTCTTTCCCCGCTTTTTTTCTGCTTGTTAGATATTCAGCCAGCAGCACCCTCCTCTGCCTTCCCCGACCCCGTGCTTTTCAATCTCTCCATCGTAACACTTGAGCTTTGATCTTCTCACCCAGGCCTACTCGTCGCAGCCCTGCAGCACCACTTGCTCCCTGCCTCCTAACTGTGCTCATCTTTAATACCTCCCATATCCATCTCCATCCCTCGTAGCCCTCACCCCGTTTCTCCGCTCCCTCCATCATCTTTCGCACCGGCTCCACTCTCCTTGCATACGACAACGCACGTGGAATGGCTATTGCTCCCAGGGCACTTGCTAATGCAGCGCTTTTAATTACAGTTTGCACATTGATCAATTGTTGCATTACTAGTTGGTCCCCGTCGACCAGTTACCATAGTGATGGATCACCTGCGAGGTTCTTCTGTGGTCATCTGTGACACTCAGATGCTGATTGTTGGGAGTCCCAGGAAAGCCTAGCTCACCTATGATGGCGACAGCGCCGGCTTTAGAGTTTAATGAAGAGTGTACATAAAAAAAAGTGTGAGGTGGAGACAAGAGGGAACAAAAGACACAACCCTGTTTGCTAACAAGACCAAGCCATCCACCCCACAACAATCTGTGTTGCGGAGCTGCTGCATTCCCATGGTTCATTTGAAACGCGCTGATCTGCATTAATGAGAGATAATCTTGGTGCCTTTGAAGTTTTATTCTGTCCCCTGGGAGCAGGGGAGAAGTTTGCTTACGCACATATACGCCATGCTGCTGGATCTGATATCTTTGCACAGCGTGTTGAATATAAGCTGTGGAACATACTGCCACGCACCCCCACCTCCACTCCCAGCTGAATGCCTGCTATAGTCTGGCCCCCCACCTACCACCACAAAATTAGGATCCCTTTCTTCATTTATTCAAGTGCACACACGCACACACAGTCTCTCTGCATTTGGAATATGTTTAGCCACTAGAAACTAGTCTCCTAAAGTCTCTCTGCACTGCATTCTCCCCGAAGTATGTATACAAATGCATGCGGAAGTGTGACAAATTAAAGGAAAAGTTTGAACTCTTGACCCCTTGCGGTGCAGGTGCTCTGTATGTTTGAACCAATTTCACAGAAGGCTCTATTCAAATCAATGCAGCATTACCAAGTGATCAACTTTACCCTATGCTGAAACATTTCTATCCTGATGGCAGTGTTCTCATCCAGGATGACAAAGCTCTCATGCAAACAGCAAGCGGGGTCACTAAATGGTTTAATGAGTATGAAAAATGTGTGTTTCATATGCTGTGGCTTTCTCATTTATCACGTTTCAACCCAGCTGAACACAGCACCTATGGGAAACTTCAAACCAGCAGCGCTCTCCACCACCACCATCATCAAAACGACAAATGAGAGAAAATCTTTTGAACGCACACTGATCCACACCCCCTGCTAGAGTTCCAGAGACGTGTAGGATAAATGCAAAGCGATGCATATACATATATTAACCAGATGGTGGGGCGCACATTGGGATCAAACAGTTCAGGTGCTGATGAATGATGAAAAGGCAAATCCTAGTTGACAGCTGTGGTTTGATTATTCTAGTGGTCTGATGGTAGCAACCTTCTCTACCAATAAACCATAGCGACAGTGAGCTCGGGTGAAACATACGGAGCACTTTATTGAGTCGAATTATTTGGGATTAAATAAAGGACACCATGTGTTATTGTTTTGTTTTGTGGTATTTCCTTCTGTCATCTGAATCAGCTATTCTGACTCACCTTATTCTCCCTCACAACACACAGAGACAAATTATGCATGCCCATCCAGATAAAAATAAGTCAGAAGCAGTGAGCCTCATGTCTTGAGCCAACCCCTGTCTATCAAAGCAACGTGGATTATCGCAGAGTTCATTAACATGCAGAAAAGAGCCAGGAGTTGGATGCATGGAGAGACAGGAAACTTTAAGAGTCTCAGGAAGATGAGACTGCGGAAAGTTATAACAACACATCAAAGTAGCACTCAGAGTGATCCTCTCTTCAACTGAGACACGTCAAGAAAGTGCCAAAGGTAACCAGCAGCCCCTTTTAGAGAGTGGGGCGTGATGTAATAGTAGTGCGCGGGCTATGTTTTTGTGCTCAGCCAACTCATTTGAATGTCCTTCCAAGAGCTTACAAAGGCAGAGTAGGGGAGGCTGCCCCCTCCCACCTATGCAAACTTAACTACATGCAGTGCTTTAGTCTGAGTGTAATCTCATTACCTCTCTTGTTGTCTAACCCAGCCCATGACGCTGTGATGAGCTGGCATTACTTTGATTAAAGCAGGTGGGGAGGGAAAGCTGCGTAGAGAGAAGTGAAGAGGAGAAGTTGTGGACAGAGTTAACAAAAATGTGTTTGTGTGTGTGTGTGTGTGTGTGTGTTTGTGTGTGTGTGTGTGTGTCAGAGGTCGCAGGAATGACATAAGCACTTATTGGTATTAAAGGGTAAACTTTCAAAGGCATCCATCTCCAGTGTCGAGCAGATTTTCGATTCAAAGTTATTCCCGTCTTTGACTTTGATGTGCCGGTGACAAATGATCCAACGGGAAAAATGACTGTTTTTTTAAAATGATTTTTTTTTTTTTTTTTTCCAAGGAAAAAAAAAATGGCCCTTTAGCTTGAACCTGAGGTCAATAAGAAGCAAATAAATAAACACAGAAAGTTTGCATATTGGAAAGCTGTCAGCTTCAGGCCAGCATCTGCTCACTTCCAGCTTGATGGAGAACCTTCTTTCCCGGGCAAGCCCCGGGACTCAGGGTCAATGAATCAGCACAAGTGGACACATTGGCAGTTGTCATGTAATGATATTGCCTGAATGTTACTTGTGGTCGAAACAGCAACACACATGCATGTCACACCAACGGATGCTGTCATACTGTAGTAACACACAAAGTACACACGCTTACCAGAAGTGCTTACGAGGCTCCAGCTATTGCAGATCTGACTGCATACACGCAGAATTGAAAGTTACCTAACATGTAAATCCTTAATATTTCTATTTTAGCAATAGCTATTCACAGAATGGCTCTTTTCTGATGCTTTTTAGTTTTATTTTAGTAATCAGATCAGGATTTTCTGCCTAAAATCAAATGTATTCGAATTGTAGCGAACCCCCCCGAATGAAGGATGACACTTTACTGATGACGTTTTTAAGGTTTAATGGCAGTAAATCATCAATCTCACCGTAAGAGCTGGGGATGTATACATAGAAACAGCATGTAAGCCAAAAAAAAAAAAAAAAAAAAAAAAAAAAAACAGTCTTACAATCGTAAACCTTATAACATAAAGTACGTTTCAACGTAACATTTAACAAATGTAGCCTCTGTCACAAAAACATCTAAACATGTCGTTATTTATATCATAACCATACCTTGTGCCTCTATCAAGGGGGCTGCTAATGACAAAAGAAATCTCCATAGGCTCCAAACCATCACATTTCAAACTCCCGCGACTGCCGCTGAAAACTGCGCCAAAAACAGTTTTACAGGAAATCGTCCCATCAAAATAAAAGCTTCTACACCCAAACAGGAAGTTAGTAATAGAAAACAATGATGAGTGTCAAAATAAGGTGCAAGGAACTAAATATAGGCATTTAGGGATATTTACACAAATGTTTAAAATAATATCTCATTGAGTTTTTCCTATATTGCTGCTGAAACACAGGATGGCTTTGTTTCTAACATGCTAAAAACAGGATAACAGTGGTATTTCACAAATTTTCTGTACTATACATCGCCCATTTTTTAAAATTTTTCTGTGCTTCAGAAGTGAAATAGAAAGTGAAAATTTCATGACTGACACAAAGTCAGTCAATAATAATAAAATATGATCGGTGGAATGATGGTCAGCATGATAGCGTCAATAATTTTTGTTTTTTGTTTTACTTTTCCTGCAAAAAATTATATTCATTCATCTTAGTTTAGCTTCAATCTGTAATTTTACCTTAGTCTTCTGCAGCTGCAGTTCTTTTATTCCCACCAGTGGAGATGCTTCACACTTTGAGAACCACTCATTTCGATAGTGGATTATCACATCACACCCGATTTTCTCCTGAATTAAATCAGCTCAAGCTGTTGGTTTTGGTATCTACCGTCGTGCAAAATTTGATACCTTGAAAACTGGATGCAAGACTGCTAGCAAACAGACAGACAGACAAGCAAATGGAACCAATCGCACAGTCCCTCCCTTTGGGGGGAGAAATACTGCATAAACAGTCTAACTCAAGCACCAATGAGTCATTACCCAAAGAGTTGTAACAAGTAGCTTGCATATCTAAAAATCAAGGAAATTGTTATGTTATTTTCATGACTTGTGGAAGACTTTGAAATCCTAATATCACAACAATATTGCAGCTATTTCTGAGTGACATTTTGCTAGAATGACAGCAATTAGAAATAATGACAGAATTAGCCCAGATTGGTGACCTGTCCAGGGTGTACCCCGCCTCTCCCCCTATGGTAGCTGGGATAAGCTCCAGCTCCCCCACGACCATGATAAGCAGAAGAGAATGGATAGAAGGACTAGGCTGTTTAGCTGTGGTTTTTGACTTATCGCTGGTATTTGTGAACTATGAACAGATGTTGTAGTGACAAAACACTTGGATGACATGTTGAATTGAGAATATGGAATATTATTATTGATGTAATCTTTTAATTATTATCATTTCTAGTTTGCTTGCTTAAAAATCAAAATGCCCAGAGAGTAAATTCCAATACAAAACTAGAAAATGAAGGAGTTATAATGTTCTTGCCTTAACGTACCCAACCGTGTACTAAGGAAGGCAATTTATGGCAGACTAGAAATAAAAATGATTGTAATTTTGCACAATTTTGTAACATTTTGACATCTAAAGGTGATTTCAGTTCTATCTATTTTCTGTTCTTAGCATGTAATTACAAGCCGTCACTGAGTCACTAAAGTGGTTTGGTCTGACAAGGCAAAAAAATCTGATGGCGCGGTAACATACATTATGTTGTTTTGAAAAATAGCCCATGCAAATATATGCACACTCACCATGTGTCTGCAGACACAAACACACACGCACATGCGTGAGGAGGAGTGATCTGTCCCATCCTGTTAAGTCTAGCTTTGAGTTGTCGTGATGACCAATTTCTGACGCACATCACTTCCAGTATCATCCCTCTTCTTTGACAAGATGAATTTTAAATGAGTACACAGAGACAAACTGTACATATGGCACAGACACGCACTTGCTCCACTTCTCAGATGAGTCTGTTGTATGTGTAAACTGTTTATACATCTAAATGTAAAGAAAAAATAAATTATGTATTTGAGGCAGCGGTGAATGGTACCGCATTAGACCGAGTCAGTAGCTATCAGTCTACAACTGAATGGGGTCAAATGAGTAATTGCATGCAGTCTGTTTCTGATAATACAGCAATTAACTGTGATTAACCACCAAAGTCACATATCTGCTGCTGTCTGCATAGACAGAAAATCACATTGAACTATTATATTTGCATTCAGCAACCTTCCTCTTCTATAGGAATATAACCAGCTGTCAGCCAGCTGAGTTGAGTCCCCCCGAGTTGTGCTCATTGACAGACTCATTCAGACTGATGGCAACATGTTGGCAATCTGGCTGCATTTATAAATTTGATTTATCCAGCAATCTCAGACAGTAATTGCAGTCAGTCCAAGTCAGACTGCAACCTCCTTTCAGGCGACCTGTGCAACCACCTTGTGATCAGAAGTGGTCGTGAGTGTGCAACACCCTCAAATTCTGGGCAACAATTTGGTCTTTGCAAGTAGCATCGTTTGTTTTGTGGATACCGGGAAGTTGCTTCCTATTTTTACTCTCTTGACTGAGTGACTGCTCTGCATTGGAAGTAGCTCGAATTGTGTCCACTGTTTTTCAGATGATCCGATTTAAAATAAGTTTGCTAAACTAACATTATCTCAGGATGGTGGTGCATGAGATAACTGCTCTTGTTTATTCTATTCCCAGAGTATTTTAATGTATTTGACAAAATATTCATATTTGGTGCCCCTCTATCGATACAATATTGCCATACGAAACAGTGTAATACTATGTTCAGGAAGCACCAAGGCTGCCATGAAACATAAACTGCTGGAATATCAGTGTCACGGTCCACAGTGAAGTGTGTTTTTATATCATCATAAACTGAGAGGCTGCCAACTAAGAAAAACATCCTTGTTCCAAAATTCACACCTTCAAGCTCGACTGTCATTTGCAGCTGCCCACATGGACAAGCCAACTGCCTCCTTGGGAAAATTTTTATGTTGATGAGAGAAAGATATTTGGCTACAAAGGCAAGAGGTAAGTTTGGAGGAGTAAAGGCTTTCAAAGTTAAATACCAACTGTTAAGCATAAGATAGCAACATAATCTGGGGCTGTTTTGCTGGAGGTGATACTGGTATATTGCACAAAGTAACTGAGTATGAGGACTACCTCTCAATTCTTAAACTTCATCTCAGCAGCTGCATGATTGAAACGTGGACACAATTGGGTATAGGACAATGAGCAATGGTCTCAAACAACTGGCCTAAGCCGTCTTGAAAATTGGTAGAGTGTGCTTAAAAGCAGAGTATTTGCCTCCAAAGCAACCAATTTAAATGAACTCTACCAGTTCTGCTAAGTAAAATGGTCAAATATCCAGACAGAAATATGCCAGAAGCTTGTTAATGGCTATCAAAGGATCTGGTCGAAGTTCCCGAAATTACCATTATATTCATGCCCATGGTGAGTGCGAGTGAATTTTTTTCAACGTTTTTACAGGTTATGATGTATAGCAATACGCGACTGTTGCCAGAAAGTGGTAGCATTGTACCTACAACATGTTTTTAAACAACAAAATGAAAAGGAAAAAGTACTACTAACTAGGTAGCAAAAATGGCTCCAGCATTAAAATACCAGTGATAATTCACATCAAAAGGGAGTGAGAGCTGAAAGCAACAGATCTGGGGGAAAAGCTTGCAGAATGACAAAACCAACCTGTTTAAGCGTTCTTCATGCACTGATTAAATAAACATTCTGGACTGGCAGCTGTTGAAGGTGCAACCCTGAAGTATCTGCAGGTATATTTGGGGTAAACTGAGAAGGAATTGACTTTGCTGTTTTAACAGTCAGCTCAGGTTTGATGGAGTGCAGTGAATTTGAAATTAGTTCAATGTGTGTAAAGAGCTTAATGTCTTTAAAAACCCAGCACAAGGATATATGGCCTAGCCATCTATCATGCGTGTGTATTTGGGTATGTGTGCTTGCTGTTAGGACAAAGTATTTGTGTGTGTGTGTGTGTGTGTGTGTGTGTGTGTGTGTGTGTGTGTGTGTTAGAGAGACAGAGAGATAGAGTTCATGAAAATGCGTTAACCTACAGTATGGCAATATAAGTGCATGAGCACATATACACAGACACACTGGTGCACACATACCAGACACCCACACACGCACATACACACACACTCCTTCACTGGACCAATATATCACAGCACTCACAGACCAAATGAGGCAATCGCTCAAAATTATTTGCATATAAACTAATGAAATATTACTGGGTGAAACTCAGTTGAATGTTAATTACAAAGGTAATGCACTATTTGCTGATTAATGGATCGTCTCTCTTTTGGGCAAGAGATGCGATGAGAAAGTGGATGATCAGTGTGGGGTTAAAAAAAAAGAAGAAAATGAAAAAAGGTTTCCAGTCAGTGAAGGTGTGTAGGTATGGAAGCACAGCTAGGATGTGGGGAAATCTACAAGAGGGGGAATCATAAGAGGAGGTGAGACAATCCATTGTTGGGAGGCAAACAGTTGTTTTAAGTTGAGTGGACATAGTCACCCTTCACAAAATCTTGTTTCGCTGGAGTGGGTGAAATGAAAATGCATTATTCATCATTTATAGATCATTAATTATGAATCCACCAAAAACCAGGATGAGAGGCTGAGGTGTGAAGTGTGCAAGTCGAAGCAATTTTGCTGAGGATACAAGTTACATATTTCATCTCGCTGTTTGACCTCAGAGTTTGGAACAAGCTCCTTGTGATTCCAGGACGTTATGACAGAAGAAACAACTTACTAACTGCAGACTTGAGCGCAGTTTACAAAAAGCTGGGGCAGAACACAGTGTGAAACACCCGTGAAACGAATCCCTTTTTTTGTTACTTGATATTTAACTGATAATAGTACAAAACCAACTAACAAGCAACACTTTTGTCCTGCTCTCTAGGTTATGCTTTTCTTTTTCCCATGTTTTGCTTACTGATTACTGCTGTTGTTAACTGGTTTTATGTGTACTGACCTTTTTTAAAATTGACTGTAATTTAGATTTTTTTCTTTCCTTTTTTGCTTCTGAGTCATTTCAGTCCTTGATTGCCTTTGCCAATCGTTACACATATAAAGTGTTCAAAATGAGAAATTTACAGTGTTTTGTTTAGCACTACACCCTTAATAAACCCATCCTTACAAAGACTCGGGATCTCTGGGATTTCATTACTAACCTGTTGCCAATAAACCTAATTGGTTGTGAGTTTTTCTGCCAGCTATTTTTTCAGCATTAAACATATTTGAAGCATCGTGTTGCTCCCCAATTTTTGAAAAATAAGATGCTTGTCTGTAAACAATTCAAAATATGAGAAAGACATTCAGATTGTTATCCCTCTACAACACTCACAAGTCTGTAATTAAAGTAAACCTCAGGGAGGAAAAAAGGAAGCAAAACTGACGTCACAGTGCAAGTAATGCCTTTTAATTTTAGTTTACTTTTTCTGCAGGGACCGCGCTAAACATCTTCTGAGCTGTACAAAAGGTAAAAGACCTTCAGTTATGGACTGTCATCCTGGAACAAAGAGGAACAAAGAAAGCACAAGGAAAATCCTCTGATGGTCTGCTGTCTGCCAGTCAAGATAGCTGCTCGCTCCATCAGAAAGATGAACCCTCTCATGCAGCTGCTGTCTTCCAGTTAACATCACCAAACCTTAACGATTTCTAAACTTACCAAAGGTGCTCCAGAGCGCTACACAAACGTATGCATGTGAAATGAGCAGCTCATCTCCCTTTTCAGAATAACAGACTATGCATAATGCATAGACCCAGTTGGAGTGACTGAAAGATTGATAGGTTGATTGATTGATGATGACAGTTATGACTAATTCATTAAAAAGCTAAAGCTGGCTGTGCATGTCACTCATTTGGGTTGAGATAGTCCACTGGCCATACACAATCTGTGTGTGTGTGTGTGTGTGTGTGTATTTGTGTGTGTGTGTAGTCAAGTGAAACGTTGTTTTGATTTAGGGTGGGCAAACTTTGGTTTAATGCTGACCACCAGAGTGTTTCTCTTGACAGAATATGCAGCCAACTTATGAACAAAGCCACAAGCTACTCACAGAATCAGCACCAATTACCAAAAAATAACACAACAAAACACAAAAATAGAAAAAAAAAACCTATACAGCTGCCATGTACATGCAGCCAAGTGTGATTTTACTCTGTGGGGCTCAGTAAAGCGCTAAGCGCTGTTTGCACAGAAACCACAAGACAACACACAAGCAGTACTAATATGTTCATCCCACAGAGATCCAGCGTCTCTCAGTAGTGTAAATTCAAAGAGTAACTAAGACATATTTGAGCATGACAGCACGGGTATGCTTGCATATGCATCATTATAGACGTCCCTATAGCGGGGTGTGTACAAAGGAGCACTGTACAGTTCTGCTGTGAGCAAATATTGCATCAGACGCTGCCATGTTTTATTCCACTTACATTTATGCATGCAACAGCGTTCACACAGAGGTGTTTTTCTCTGTTTTATCTGGGTCTTCTCCGTGACCAGTAATTTCCTTGCGTGCCCGCAAGTTGCCTGGCAACTGTTTTCCCCTTTTTGTAATGCAACTGGTGGTTGATTAAAGTGCACATAAGAGCAGTGTCGATCTTCTTGCATCAGTGAAAACCAAAGTAACATTTTTCTTTTTCGTTCCCTTTGCTTTAAGGTTTGGAGAATATTGTCAGTTTGACCAAACTGTCATTAAAAAGCAGACAGGTCAGAGCGTTCAGTCGCAACGTTTTCAATATTTTACGCAGGATGCAATCTTTCCCTAAGCCATGCGTCCGAATAGAAATATTTTTCAAAAACTGTTTCATGCTGCTAAAAGTAGACAAAGACGAGGAAAAGAAAAAATATGACTAATATATAAAGTAAAAGTAACTTTTAGAGATGGATTTTAAACCAACTTTTAATTACTTTTCTGACTTTGTAAATGAACTATTTTAGATAAATAAAAATATAGCCCACACAGTGTTATTTCCATCAAAACATATTTACTTTTCCAAATTAGAACACAAAAATCATTTCTAGAGCAATATTAATACGTGGCTCCTCAGCAAAATAACTTTGAACTATAAGCCATCTGGAAAATTAGATGTGTGACCAACAGGCAACTTCGTTGACATTCACTCTGTGTGAGGCTAAACCTGTAACGTGCACAGTCTTCACTCCTCCACATACACACACATATACCAAAGCTCTGTCCATGTCTGCAGACTGCTAACTAGCTCAACTGTTTGCCAATAAATCAAAGTGTGTCTTTGTCAGTTGTTAGTAGTTACACACTAAACACACACCCATGGCTAGAAGCGGCTGGCAGCTTCACACGCAATTAGGAAGCCAGCAACGGGATGCCTTCAGGTTAAAAGCATCAACTGGCGCACTCGCGGAGCGATTTGGAATTCTCTTTAAGTACAAAAACATCTGCATAAAAGAAGGATGTGTTTGTTTACGTGCTTGCGCACTTGCACATTTGCATGGAAAGGTTTCTTCTGCTGCCTTCAAAGGAGGGACTGCAACAAAGCAGAGCATACCTAGAGGGAGCAAAAGAGCTGCAGTGTACCAGCCCTTCAAGCCTGCTCTGCATGCTTTTTGTGTCCGACGGTAACAATATGTATGCATTCCCACATTCAAAGAGACCAGTGAATATTTGAATAAATTGCTAACTGACAGACCTTGCTTCTGAGAATCAGAATGAATAATGTGCAAGGGATTTCATTCTTGATAAGTTCAGCTTGTTCTATAAGATTTGTTTATTTATTTTTTTTGTTTAAAATGAAGAGAGGAGACGCAAGTAGAGTACAAATGTACGAAACGTGGAAGAGAAAAACGCTGAATAATGAATTAAACCAAGGAGAACGTATTAATATAATAAACAAGGTCAGTAAAGTGTTTATCTACTGGATGAATGCATTCAACTAAAAATCACAACAAAAGCTGTACTACAGACTGAACACTAAAAAAAATCTATATATATATATGGTTGGGTCTCCCTGAGTATGTCAGATGAAATATGTGGTGATGCATTAGTATCACAGACAGCTTTTCTGCTTGATAGCTCCAGACATATCAGTGAAACCTTGCCTCCAGCTAGATGGAGAGAGAGCAGAATCTAACCACCCGATCTGCTGAGCCTCTCCAGGTGAGCCGAACTCTGGAAACCTGCCTCACTGTTGTCTGAGTCACCGGCTGTTGCGTTCGCGCACACAGCTGAATCTATCAGACACAGAACTGCTGCCTGCTGCTTCAAAGACCTTCTTCAAAATGTTCCCCTCCGCCTCTCCATCTCCAGCGATCTCCCTGCCACTTTGTACCTGCAACAGTAGGCTGAAAGCTCTCCCTCTGCCTTGTCAAATGAAGAGAATGAGCTTTGAGATCCGATCTTGCTTAACGCACAATATTCTGAATGTAACACAAAAAGGGTGGAATATATAGAACAAGGGTTTGTTACTTAGACAGGGCTGAATTGCATTCACGTGCAGTCTTGTGTTTATTTTAACTGATGATGATTAGGAAAGAGTGACATTTAGTTTGGTAAATGCCAGAATTAAGGACAGCTAATGATATCTGGTGTGAAGCTGTCACTGACTTAGTGTGAAGACATCAGAGAGATGGCAGGAGGACTGCTGGGTTAGGTGCAGTGAAAGTCAAAGATCCTGGCACCTAAAAGCTCTAATGATGCGCCCACTGTTTCCTTTTTGCCCCCCATTCCTCTTTCATTCCTATTAGTTTATTATTTGTGACCTCCTTTTAAAAAAGCTGACTTCCCACCATCAACCTCTTCCGTCTTCACATTTCCTTCCATTCGGACTAGCCCCCCCTCCCCCATCATCCAATCGTTTCCTCCCCCAGTCGCACTCCAGCATAAATCACCTCTCTGCGATAGTTTTAATGGCTTTTTAATGAGCCTAATGTTTTCTGTTTTAATGAACTTCTTACGTCAGCTTTAATCATTTTAGGGGGATGAAAAATGATTGAGAAATGGCCTACATTAATTTAATTTACGTTCAATCTGCACAGTCCTCTTTACAATCCTGGGAAGGCCGAGACAGGAAGGAATGAGGGGAAGGAGGAGGAGGAATCACGAAGTAGTGGAAGCCGATCCAATCACTGAGAGGAAGAAAACAGATTCAAGAGTTATAAAGACGAAGATGGGTGCAGAAACCAAAGAGCGATGAGCAACGATGCTTTGTATAAAGAGGTAAATTGTATTTCAGATTGGGTTTCATTGCAAAGAATAAAAGAAAGAAAGAAGGAAAAGAAATGGGCTGGGTAGTAGGAGCTGTAATTTATGAGGCCAAGCTATAGGCTTGTTGTTCAGGCTTATCTCCAATTAGGCTGCATTGTTGAGGCCTGCCAATGGTGGTTTCTACCACTCTGTGAGACCAGCAGATTTACACAGCCATTAACACAGCAGGACGTGAATAAATGAGAGCAATATTCAGCATCTGTTGCTTTACGCCAGAGTTTCCTATCTGGCTTCTGTTGATTTTTGCTCATTGCTACCCAACTTTTCCTTTCTTTTCCCATCGGTCTTTCTCACGAACGACACTCCGCGCTGTCATTTTGCCAACTCCAAATTAACAAATCCATAAACTAAGTGGCGAGGCCTTATAATCCAGGCATGGAATGACATCTCCGTCTGTCTGCAGTTTGTACACTGGTTTACCCAAGGACACCTTACCTTGCCAGCACACTGTAAGAGTCAGCCCCCCCATTTCACTGTGTTGATAGTAAAAGGCTGCGAATATGCCAAGGTTGGCTGCCAAGATTGCTTTGCACTGCCTGAGTTAAGTCACCCTTTACGGTTTGTGTGTGTGTGTGTGTGTGTGTGTGTGTGTGTGTGAGCGTATGGCTTGTCTGTCCTCAAGGCTGGAAGCATTACCATGCATCACTGATTATATGAAAAATCACAGCTGTGCCTGATAAGTGCTGATGTGTTTAATGATCCATTGTTGGATTTGTGTGAGGGTGGACACAGGTCTTGGTGGGATTGAGAATGTTAATGTTGAAACAAAACATTTGCCATTCTGTCAAAATCAGATTGCTGTCAATGTTGACTTTTTTCTCTTTTTTTAGCATATGGACATGTGTATTTCCTTGTGCTGCGTCTGACAAATGGACATGTTGACCCTCTGCCTTGAGAGTAATTGAAAAATTAGATGGGATGCAGTCCTATCCCACCCTTAGGATACAGACCAACTATATGTCTCCTTGTCTGCTTAACATACTCCACAGGCAGAGCTTCCACAGTCCACCGCCTTCACACCAATCTTGTATTTGTATCCACTTGTCTCAGATCAACAATCACTTGATCTGAGACAAGTTTTTTCCATCCCTTAGCCGTCAATCTCCTCTCTTCTGTCCTTCAATCACTTTCTCTTATAATTTGCTTTTGCTGTCACCTCCCAGCATTATTTCTTAACCTGCTTTTTTTAACCTGCGTCTTTTTGTTGACGCTCACTTCAGAGTGAAATAAAAGTATCTTTTAGAGGCATGCTATCATTGTTATAAAATGAGCTATGATTTTGAGCAACTAAAAGATTTGACAAAGAAAAAGTCTGATTTAAAAAATCTTAAAAAAAAGAAAAGGTTTCATCGTCACCGAACAGGTGGTTTATTGTTTTTCACGTTTGTATATTGTGTTGTTTTTGTTGGTATTCTTTTGTTGTTGTTTTTTTCTTTTTTTATGTGATCTGAAAGCAAGTGGAATTGTTTAAGATGGAATTACCTGCATTTCAAAGTAGCTACGTGATACAGCGCTTCTCAAAATGCTTGAAACATTTCATGTGTGGTGGCCTGGAACAGACTGTGCGAGATGTTGTGAGCAAATGTTTCATAGTTTTATCATGTTGCTAGGTGCATTTTGAAGGTTATGACTGTAATTGGTTGCAATTGTCTAGATATGTGATGTGACTTCTGTAGTTTTTTGATATTCAGCAGGTGGCCAATGGCAAAAACAGGTACTAACCGCCAACGCTTAACTGCCTGAAAATTATGCTATTTACATGTCTGTGCAGCGATGTTCAAATTAGTGCTGAATGTAACCAAGGGCATTACCACAACATTTTTTAACACCTATCTACACACATAACACAACATTTCACAGCTGCCTCAAGCTGGCCTAAGCTGATTTATCCATGTCATCAGGCTCAAAATGAAACCACTGGCCGCAGGCGGGGGCGTTGGCAGACTATTAGCATTGCACGGCCCCGGGCACTTGTATGACACTTTTGATTTAGAGCTCCAAAGGATCACAGTGCTGTCACAGTGCTAAATTGCTCCAAAATGTTAGAAAACAGTTTGTTATTGTTTTAATGTCTATAAGCCATATGCACAGTAAATATGCTTCAGATGGTGAGAACACAGAATTAGTTTGCTGGCTTGTACAAATTAGGCTCATGCATTTCCTAGGGAAAAGGTTTCTTCGTTGTTTAGCTACCCTATACAGCAGGGGCTGCCATAAAATTAAGTACAGATATTTGTCATTCCTACAGCATGAATTGCAATCCTTTTAGTGACTCCTTATCCAGGAAAGGCTGACACATGAAAAAGTAAACAAAAACTATGAACTTTCTTTGGATCTTATCCCAAAAGTTATATTTTAAAAAGTGTTGGAAAAAACATTGAGGATGTAATAATCTTAATCTATTCCTACTTTTCAGTCACATGACAGACATAGAGACCCGAGGAGCAACGTCCACAGACACTTCATCTTGTGTGCCTTAGTCCTGGGGCCTTTGATTCCATATTTTAAACCTTTAAAGTTATAGAAACATATTACAGAAGACCAAACCTCCGCTTTAAACACTGCAAGTGCTACTAATGGTTTCATTAAATGAAGTTAAGATGATTGGTATGGAGTATTACAACAAGCAGTCTCTCAACACAACATGCTACACATCATGTACGGACATGAATGCTGGAGTAAGAGCTGTTAACACCGCCTGTGACAGAGCTATGAGAAGTTATAAATAAGAATGGAGAATGTCTTGTTGTATTCTGCCTAGTCTTATTGGTGGTACCATCACCCCACACATCTGCAACATCTGCAAGCACACATAGGAATCTCCTGGTGGTTACAACGTCAGCTATATCAACCACATCTTGATTGGAAAGTCGGGCTGGTCTCTTCTAGAGTTTGCCATAGTGCTACTATTTCCAAATCCTCCAAGTACTCACATGTGACACCATTATTATCTCAGTTACACTGGCTTCCTGTTAAATTTAGAGTCGATTTTAAGATCCTGGTCTTGACCTACAGAGCTGTGTGTAACACTTCTGGAGTCGTTACAGTATACTAGGACCAGTTAGGTTCAACTACTAGAGTAGTAATGAGTGTAGCATGTAATAAAGACCACAGACCAGAAAATAAGTTTAAATTGCCGGTGTAAGATATGTTTGCACTTATTGCCGATCACGCTTCAACTGAGTCGTCCTCGGTCAGAAGGAATGGTACTCCACAGTGATGTAGTTCCAATAACTTTAATAAGGAGGTGGCAGATGAAATCAACAGGACGTATAGCGTTGGTAGGGAGGCGATTGCATTACAGTATTCACATGCAGGTAAAGGGGGTGATAGTGTGTATATGGGTGTGTGTGTGGTCATATGGTAAGCACGCACACAGTATCAGCCCACACAGGAACGCAAGTAAATACGTTACTCCTCCGACACACCTCTCATCTGTGCAGAACTGCGCTGAACACGTTCCCAACCGGAAGTACAGATACTGAGGTGCATCATGGGTAACGTAGTCTAAAACAGTTACAGTGAACAAGCGGACTTTTAACAGCCGCCCCTGTATTTGTATGCAAATACACTCCTGCTAAAGCCCTTCTAATCTGAAACAGTGTCATTTGAGTCCTCAGGAACTTTGGGAAGTTCCACCAGCTTAGTTACCGGGCGAACATAGGTACTGTCTTTAACTTTGACCTCGGCAGCTCGAACAACGCCATCAATCCCTGGGAAAACTTTGGCAATGGTACCCACAGGCCAAAGGCCTCTAGGCAAATTACAGTCCACAATCATAACAGCTCGTCCCACAACCATGTTGTCAGTGGACTTCCTCCATTTCTGTCGGAGTTGCAGTCCTGGGAGGTAGTTCTGTATGAACCGCTTCCAGAAGTGGTCGCTGATGACCTGACTGTGCTTCCATCTTCTGTTCGAAAGAGTGCCTGAGGGGCCGTAAACTGCCTGGGGTAGTGCCGAATCATGCCGCCCCATCAAGAGAAGATTTGGTGTGATGGGATCTGGGTCAGCTATGTCAGCCGATGCATAGCCGAGTGGTTTTGAGTTCAAAATACCCTCAACCTCTATGAGAGCTGTGAGCAGGACTTCCTACGCCACAACTTGGTCTTTCAGGACTACTTGCAGAGCTGACTTCACTGCTCTGATTTCCCTCTCCCAGGCTCCTCCGAAATGAGGAGAGTGTGGGGGATTGAAGCAGAAGTTGATAGTCTGCTTGGCCAGTTGCTGCTTCAGGTCCGGCTCCATGTTTTCAAACGCCGTTTGGAGTTCTCTGTGCCCACCTCTGAAATTGGTCCCTCGATCAGACCACATCTCGTATGGCTTTCCTCGCCGTGCAATAAATCTGCGTAATGACATAAGGAAGGAATCGGTGTCAAGACTAGGGAGGAGATCCAGGTGCACGCATCTGGTTGTAAGACACTTGTAGATAATTCCCCAGCATTTCTCTCTTCTACGACCTATCTTTATTGTGTATGGCCCAAAACAGTCTACGCCCGTTGACCAGAATGGCGGCTTATAGAGTCTCAGCCGTGATGAAGGTAAGTCAGCCATTTTGGGTGTAGCAGGTGAGGCACGCCATCTCCTACAGTCCACACACTGGTGCTGATGTTTCTTAATGGCTTGACGTCCTCTGAGAATCCAATAGGTGCGCCGTATTTCCACAAACAGCCTCTCTGCACCTGGATGAAGGAGCTGGTCATCATAAGTTTTTATGATAAGCTTGGTCAGGGGATGTTCAGCCGCTAATACGATGGGATGAATACTGTCTGGATCTAAGTCGGCGGCTCGACGGAGGCGGCCTCCGACTCTGATGAGACCGGTAAGACTGTCATATTCAGGGGACAGCACGCTAAGACGGCTGTCTGAGCGAACTGGGTGACCAATCTGGAGGGCTCGGGCCTCCTCTGGGAAGCTGTCAGTCTGAGCCGAGCGAAGCAGCATGGTCTTGGTTTCTAGTTGCTCCGCTGCTGTAATAGGAGCGTCGGCCGCCCCGTGTTGGGTCTGGTATGTAGCAGCAATCAGCTCATCTAGCGTGGCATACTGTGTTTGATCCGGTAAGGTCGGGGATGCAGAAGCGAGCCCACAATGCCGTCTTCCTGAGCTCTGCCTCACTGCATGCCGGGAACTCTGTTGGCAACTTAGGCCAAGTGTCAGCAGTTTGTGACAGGAAGGGTGGACCATGTGACCAACGATTGGGGACAGTTAGGTCGGCGAGATGTTTCCCTCTGGTGATGTCATCAGCGGGATTGAGGTCAGAGGTCACATACCGCCACTGTTCAGGAGATGTCAGCTCCTCTATTTCACAGATTCTAGTCCCCACAAATACCTTATAGTGACAGGAACTAGACTGGATCCACTGCAGCACCGTTGTAGAGTCTGTCCACAGGTAGATCGACTGCAGGAGAATGGTGAGCTCCGTCTGGAGTAATTTGGCCAATTGGGCTCCTGTGAGTGCTGCGCAAAGCTCCAGCCGGGGCATTGACACCTGTTTGCGTGGGGCCACCCTGGAGCGAGCCATCAGGAATGATGTGGCGATGGGCAGTTGTTGCTCGATTACTCGGAGATAAGCCACAGCCCCATACGCCTTTTCTGATGCGTCACAGAATATGTGAGCCTCGTATGTCACATTGCTGGAGTTGTGAGGAGGAGCGTAGCAGCGGGGAATGGTGACATGCTGAAGGTGTGACAGTTCACCTTCCCACTCCAGCCAGGACTGAAGTAGATTCCCTTCGATGGGCTCATCCCATCCTCTCTCTGTGCTCCACAGGGCCTGTACAATCAGCTTGGCCCTTGTAGTGTAGGGACAAATATAACCTAGGGGGTCATACTGGGTAGCTAGTACCTTGTACACGTTGCGCAGCGTGACCGTGGAGTAGGTTATAGGGCGGTGCTTATATCCCAGGACATCCGTCGGGCAATGCCAGCTGAGTCCTAATGTTGACTCTTGTGGGTCGAGACTTTTGAAGTTCAGCCAAAGCTCGCAGGTCTCTGATCTAGCTGAAGCGGGCAGGTGAGCAACTACTTGCGAGGCACGTTGCTCGCCCACTGACGTATCTCGAATCCTCCTTCAATGAGTAAATCTCTCATTCGGTCGATAAGCTGCTTTGCCTCTTCTGGGTTGGACAGGGACTGTAAACAGTTATCAACATAGAAGGCTGTGTGGACAGAGTCACAGATGTCCTTGTGGGTGTCTTCATACTCCCTTGCATGTCTCTGTTGGGCAAAAATAGCACAACAGGGGCTACATGTCGTTCCGAAGGGCAAAACTCTCCACTCATACACATCTGGGGGCCAGTCAGTTTCACAATCCCTCCACAGAACTCGTAGCAGAGGACAATCCTCTGGGAGCAGCCGAATCTGGTGAAACATGGCTTTGATATCTCCACTCATGGCTACAGGGTGTTGGCGGAAGCGGAGTAATACCCCCAGCAGAGTGGGCCCCAAGGGAGGTCCTGGTAAGAGGTAGTGGTTCAGGACAGCCCCCTGAAACTCAAATGAACAGTTGAAGACCACCCTAGCCTTTTTATTGTGATGTACCATGTGGTGGGGTACATACCATGACTCAGAAGAGCTATGTGTCTCATCTGGGCTCAGCTTAACAACATAACCAGAATCTACTAACCTGTGGATCTCCTGGCTGTATGTGAGGGTCAGATCAGTATTCTTGGCCAGCTTACGTTCGGTAGATCTGAGGAGACCTTTTACTGCTTCGGGAGAGACACACATCTGTGGAAAGTCCCTTCTTCTCAGCAGCGGAGTGGCGTATCTCTCGACACCGTCTACTGGGACTCTGATGGTCTTTGTTTCCAACATAGCTACCGCCTCTCTGTCCTCCTTTGACCGTGTGACCTCCTTCTCTGTCCTGTAGGGGGGAGCATCTAGTTGCCACAAACGCTTCACATCTTGATGCAGGGTCTCTGCAGGAGAAAGGCACATGTTCAGGCACTGCAGGTCCCCCTCAGATGCAGGCATACTACTGGCCGGCCCCTGGATGGCCCATCCGAGCTTATGTGCAGATGGCTACTGGCCCTTTGGACGACCCCCGAAGGACGGGACGGACAGGGGTGATGAGATGAGCGTTATCTGAGCCAATCAGCACCAAAGGTTGGACCTGGTTAAATCCCTCTATCTGGACTTTTTGTAAGTGAAGATACTTCTTCTTTAGCTGTTCAGCTGGACATGACTGAGTAGCTAGGCTCAGTTGTTGGGCTGTGAAGGCATGTGTTACTTTGTATCTCACTTTGGGCTTAGCCCTTGGTGACACCTGAAATGAGACAAAGCCTCCCTTCATCTGGATGACATCTCGACAGATAGTTCTCAGTGAGAGTGTTGCTTCCTCCTGTTTCAAACCTAGAGATTTAACTGCCGCAGGAAGCACAACAGTCTTCTCTGAGCCATCATCGAGCACAACAAATGTATCCAGTGATTTGCCCCCATGATGTAGTTGGATTGGTACTACCTTAAGCATAACACGACCTGAGTGACTCGAATAGTCTAGGTAGACCATACTAGTACTCACAGTTAGTATGTTAGGGTCCCGCTTCTTGGCCTCAACCAGGTCATGGAGCACTGACAAATGCTGGTCACCACAGGTGCTGCACGGCTTCTTCAGAGTACATTGCTCTGGAGAATGTTTACGGCCACAGCGCCAGCATTTGGCCTTCTCGGTAATCCAGGTAGCCATAGCTTTGAGGTCTAGCCTTTTGAATCCCTCACAGCCATTCAGATAATGCTCTGTCCCTTCGCAGTATGGACAATAAGGTTTGAACTTCTGTCTCTTCTTAGGTTGGACTGTCGGATCTGGAGCTGTAGATTCTCCCTCCTGTTTTAGCTTGGCTTGGGCTGGATTTGGACCGTAGTAGATGGAAGCAGATTTGTTGTGTGGCTTGAGCCCTGCTGAGGCTTTGAGTAGGTTCTTCTCTGGACGTGGCTTGTCCGGGGGCATTTGAGAGGCTTGTCTGGATAGCTGAAGGACTTGGGATTTCCGTTCGAGCCATTCTGAGAAGTCATACATATTGTATGTTCGGCTGCTGCCACTGCGGATGATCCCCCGGCTGATACAGTACTCAATGAAGTTGTCCCTGTAGTTCAGAGGGAGCTTGGTAAGCAGTCTGTCCACATGTGAACCACAATGAAGCTCACTGGCTGCTACTTCATCCATGGTACTGAAAAGCCCGACCAGGCTGGACACCGACAGGGAGAGGTCTTCAATAGCTTGAGAGTCTCCGGCTCTAATAGGGTGGCAGTTTAAGATAGTGCTAAGCTCACTTTGGACTAACTGCCTTGGCTGTCCATACCTCTGTTCTAGCGCCCTCATTGCACTAGTGTAGGGAGTGCGGTCGTGACTGTAGCGCTTGGCTACCTGTAGGGCGCTGGGATGCTGTAGATGATCTAGAAGGACCTGATACTTGTAATATTCTCCCAGATGAGAATGTGGCCCTAAGGTGCTGTCCAGCCCTTTCTTTAATAAGGCGAAGTCACTCTCGCCACCATCGTCTCCATCAGGTTTGGTAGAGGCGTTCCTGCTGGGTAAGTTGTGGCAACCTGTGGATTATGGTGTTCAGCAGAGGAAGATGATGAATAGTTACCTCCTGAGGGATAAGGAACATAGTATTTGCCAGCTGGATCGGGCAAAGCTTCAGGATGCAGTATGGTGGGCACAGGGCGATGAGCTTCTGCCCACTGTGATGGCTGAGTCACAGGCGCTGGTGGACGTGAAGGTTGCTGCAAGTACACAGGATTAGCTGGATGTCTGACTTGGAAGACAGGAGCAGCGGGATGGGACATCTGCTGCAGACTCACTGGGTCCACAGCCTGTGATAGCTGGTGCACTGAAAGATGAGCATGTTGTAGTGGCTGATCAGCTGGGGCTGCAGGATGTAATAGCTGCACCTGGCCAGGCCTGTTTATAAGGAGCTGATGTTCCGATCGCTGATATGAGAAGGGTTCAGCAGTGCATCGTCCAGGTCTCCTGAGTGGTGTTGATGCAGCTACATAAGTGGCAGGGTGCAGCACTGGCTGAGTGTGAAGGCTCACTTTACGAGGAGGTGATGGAGCAGATGTTTCCACTGGCGTCGGCATGTTCGCAGGTGTTGTGGTGCCCTGCTCTGAGGGTATTACTGGCACAGTTAGTGGCTCTGTGGTATCATGTAACACCTCACTGCTAGGTTGTAGTGGTGCAACTTCTGTTATGGAGGAAATATGTTGGGGTTGTTCTAACGCTCCTGTTTCTGGGGGAAGAGGACTGCCAGGTTTAGAAGCTTGCTCCAAACGCTCCACCCGCTTTAGTAATGTCCCACGAGTTTCCTCCATAGACACTTGCAGTTGAGTCATGTGTTGGAGGACACTGCTCCAAACTGATTCCATCTTCTGCCATCTCTCATCCTCTTCATAGTCGGAGCTGCTTGAACTACTTGGAGCTCTAGATGGCTTGGGTGGCTCAGTTAGGTTGTGCCCATAGTCCACCAGATGTCCTGGAAGCTTCTTCTCCCGCATTGGACGGGGGCTACTCGATGCACTTCTATCCTGAGGGTTTGCCATCTCATTAACTCAGCCAAGGCGTATCCGGCTCGAAGGACCACTTGTAAGATATGTTTGCACTGATTGCCGATCACGCTTCAACTGAGTCGTCCTCGGTCAGAAGGAATGGTACTCCACAGTGATGTAGTTCCAATAACTTTAATAAGGAGGTGGCAGATGAAATCAACAGGACGTATAGCGTTGGTAGGGAGGCGATTGCATTACAGTATTCACATGCAGGTAAAGGGGGTGATAGTGTGTATATGGGTGTGTGTGTGGTCATATGGTAAGCACGCACACAGTATCAGCCCACACAGGAACGCAAGTAAATACGTTACTCCTCCGACACACCTCTCATCTGTGCAGAACTGCGCTGAACACGTTCCCAACCGGAAGTACAGATACCGAGGTGCATCATGGGTAACGTAGTCTAAAACAGTTACAGTGAACAAGCGGACTTTTAACAGCCGGCTTGTTATTTTGTGAAGACAGAGAATAGACAGTTAACACACATTACGTAAAACATTCAACATCACACATTTAAGGAAAATAAGATATTTTCTTTCCCCTTTTTGTTCAGTATGTTCTGCTAGTTTATCCTATTTATCTCAAAACCTTTTATTTGGCTTTAGAAGGATGTTATTTTCAACCTAGGTTATTGTTTTATTTATTTCAAGTTCTACGTTCAAGTTTATCCTTTGATCTATTTGAGTTAACACTGTGTTATTTAAATCAAGTTCAGTTCCCTTAAGCCCAAGATTTAATTTAATCTTGGTCTAGGTTCACCTTTCAATAGCAACCAGTTCTTATTTTGTTTTAACCCAACAAAATTATTTAAATTTCCATTACAGCATTAAAATGTAAGGTTGACCAAAATAAATGAAAAAAATAAATAAATAAATGTAAAACTGAAAACAATTCAGCAAAAGGCTGAATGAATCCCTTAAACAAACAAATAAACAAAAGAAAGTTGTCTCTGTGTCCTTTAACTATTAATCCTGGAATTACTCCAAATGATTATCCAGTGCTTTGAAAGTCCGCTGTTCTTTTGCAGAGGTGTATGGATTAATCCTACCAGTTTTTTTCAGAGAAAGAGCTCAACGTCCAGTACAGTTCAATGGGTCCGTGGGTGGCTCGCCATCTTGTTTCTCGCTCAGCGGATCAAACTCCGATTCTAGCTTGGCATTTCCCGATCCAAACCTTAATGGCCTACCATAACAACAAAATAAAGTACATAAACATTCGAAAATAACACACGGGTAGCCCTTAAATAACAGTAAAAGTCAGTTTTTTCCAGCTTATTTAGCCGTAAATGAGGTGACGCCAATATGGCGCGCGGAAACACCGTCAAAGGCCTTTGAAGTACAGCCTGTGTGTCGGTTAAGCACGAATCCACCATTTTTTTAAACATAAAACCACATAAATCTGCTACCTTGACTCTCCATTTGCATGAAATGAGCAATATAATACAACAGAACATTTCTTGCATGAAACAAAATACAATTTCTGAACTCACCAAGTCCCGTTCGGTTATGTTTACAACGTCACCAAGGCAAGGACAGGTCGGAAAAACAAAAATATATTCTCCAGAGTACAAAAATGGCTTTATGTAGATTTCTGGCTTGTTTTTAATATTTTTTCACTCGTTTAGGCAGCAGCTCCGCAAGGACTGTCTGCATTTCTCCCTCTCTAGCATCAAAAAGAAGGAACAACCCGATTGGGTGTGGCTATCACAGGAGTCACGCTGCAGCGTGCCCTTTCACAATAAGAGTCTCAACACATATTTTAGCCATTTTACCTGAATTAACATAAAAAACCATGAATTAGCAAGTTTTTTACCCTTTTAACATGTTTTTAAACACAAATGAAATCCTATACCATGAATTATATCATTGCTGATGTTTTTAATGAATTTTCTAAACCATTATGATCTATTTATTGACAATTTATCACCTGTAATATATTTCTTATGACTGTTTTTTACTAACAGGCTTTTATTTATTGGCAGTTATGTTAACCAGGGTTACATGTGCACGGACTGGCACCTGCCTACATCTTTGATCTGCTACAGCCCTATGTCCCTAGCAGGTCTTTGAGGTCATCTGATCAGGGCTTACTTGCTATAAAAAATACTAAGAGGAGGACTAGGGGTGACAGAGCATTTGCCACTGTGGCCCCTAGACTCTGGAGCTCTTTCCCCCAAGCATTAAGAACTGTGGACTCAGTAGCTGTTTTTAAAAAACAACTCAAAACTTACCTTTTTAAAACTGCTTTTGGTTAATTTTTTGCCTGTTTTATTTTCTCTTTTATTTTCTCTTTTTAAATCTTTTTATGACTTGTAATCTTATGTGCAGCACTTTGTGATTCTGTCTTGAAAGGTGCTATATAAATAAAAATTTATTTATTATTTATTTATTTTACTGTCGACAGTGACACCCGCCTAGTTACTTAGTCCATCAATTCGAAACTCAGACAAGGGGTCAAGTAGAGTGAGCGCAACTTAATTGCCCAAACACCAACAAAGAGTTTACAATGGAATTGACAAATTGCTTTGATGGTCTGTCTGATTAATTCAGAGGCATTCAGTGAACTCCCTTTTCCCAGCTTCAACACCTGCTGATGCTGATAACCTAGCCTTTCTCCCTTGAAAAATACATCTCCTGCAGTTGACAACTGACAAGCTGAACAATTGTCAGTTGTCAACAAGCTTAAATATCAGAGGTGAAAATATCAGCAGCACTCCTAAACCAGTGATGTGCATAAATGCCAACCCATGTTCACCCATTGCAATAATCCACTTGACTACATCCAGGACATCACCTTCTTTGGCAGGTTTGTCAGCAAGAACAATCCAGCACACAAGGGCATCAGTGCAAGGCTTGGGAAGGCACTCGGAGTATTTGCAAGACTCCAGTCCATCTGGGAGTCAAAGCAATATAACCTGAAAACAAAGGTCAGAGTTAATAACTGCCATGTCAAGCCTGGTCTCCTTCATCACCCAGAATGCTGGCATATAGTAAAAGGGGATATGAATAGGATCATTGCTTTTCACGATAGGTGTCTCAGAAAAACATGCTGCATCTTCTGGCCTAAACAATCTCAAATGAAGAACTCTACGAGAAGACCATAGTGCCACAGAGTACAGTGGCTTGGACATGTCCTTAGAATGGACAAAAGTCACATACAGTACCAAAGACCACTTCGAAAAAGCAAAGAAGACCCCAAAAAACACAGCAGCAAACTGTGACGACCAGTCCGAAAGGTATGGATCTGACATGGAAAGACAAAGAGGACCTATTAACTATCCATATACAGCAACTACAGTCAAATTTCAATCACTAAACACAGCGAAGTGCTCCGGAGCTCCATTTTGGTTTATATAATGCATGTCTTGTGGAGATTGCCTCTGTTTTCACTGCCACCGGGATGAAAGCAAACAAATGTAAAGGAAGTCTCAATCTATATGCATCAATAATGCTGCCTTTTGTAAAGTGAAGAGCAAGAAATTCTTCACTCTTAATATAAATATGGGTGCTGACAGTATATACAGTATAGCTGTGGCTACAACTGTGGTTTGCCTCCACCAGTGTGTGAATGTGAGAGTGAATGAATAGTGGAATTGTACAGCGCTTTGAGGTTCTCAAAAAGCGCTATATAAATGCAATCCATTATTATCATTATTTTTATTATTATACAGGCTTTACAGCAACATACTTTTTCTGGGAAGTCCTTGAATATTTCAGCTAGAAAATATTAAACTGCATGCTGCATCTATTATAACAGCATGGCTTCATAGCAGAAGAGCACAGATGCTGAACTGGTCAACTGGGTTTATACATAAATTACTCATCAGTTTTTACTGCACTGTTGCTGATAGCAAAGTGAAGGAAAACCACCTCCCTATAGGCCAATTCAATGCCCATCGGGTCATGTTTATGTATACAGTATTTCCCTAAATGTGTAAAACCTGTCATGTTCTTCAACTTGTTGTCTTCTTGAAGACATCACCCTCACATTTGGCTCTCCTCTCATGTAAGAATTTTCAGACCTGGGCAAGAGCCCTGACCCATCAGTCAATCTCCAGACCTTAAAACGGGCTCATTATGTAACCATCTCCACATAGACAGGCAGACCAGACATGTCACAATCAATCCACTCCCTCAAGACTATAACAAGCTAAAGTGGATGGACAGGCCATTTCATAGACTGACCCGCCTGCACTCCACCAAAAAGAAAGCAGCTCTAGACAGGCGTGTGTGTGCGTGTGCGTCTTTTTGCATGCGTGTGTGTTTTGAGTGCCCACATCTGTGTGTATTCATGCCTGCGCACATACTGTATGTGCAAACGTCCCTCCTCTGCCTTAGGACACTTACATAAGACTGTCAGAGCAAAGCTAGTGATGAGATGGTGGAAAGGGCAGAAAGCAAGGTAGAAGACTGTGAGAAAGTATGTCTGTGCTCGTGTGTGCTATGTTTCTGTGCATAGCGGTATGTCTGTCTAAGTATGTGGGTTGCTGGAGGGTAATTAAATATATTTTTGTCAGCTAACCAATGGCTCCCGTATCAGACACGGGAAACCACAGAAGTAGAAAGAAAGCAGATGGGTAATGGCCAACAGGGGTGTTTGAGTGTGTGAATTTATGTGCAGGTGGGTGGGAGTGAGAGAAAATGAGATAGCTCTAATTCCAAGACACCACCCCTTGGGGGGTTGGAGGTGGAATTGAACATAGTCTGGAAGGAACAGCTTTGACAGCTTCCCTAAATATGCCTAGTAATGTTTTCACCACGCTGGACTGAGAGGGATCTAATCTTAGCCCGAAAGCCCTCACAATCTTTGTGATTATCAAACCCGAGAAGAGTTGTTGTTTTACCAAAGCCGTCCTGCATTGAACAAAGGAACACATTCACAGATAAAGCAGATTTACAGTTTGAGAATGTGCTCAAAGTATTGCAGGCAGTATCTCACCACATCCCTTTTCACCTGGTTTAGTCAGCACAATTTGTGACAAACAGAAAGAAACTAATGTGATACATGAAATTTTTGCCCCGGAAAACTTTGCGATTTGTAATTCACCCTCTGTCCTCGCATTTCTCTGTTTTTAGATTGTGCTATGGCTGTCATAACTAACAATAATGTATTTTCAGCAAGTATATGTTTCAAGGAACATGTCAACAGAAGTTGGAAGAGCTTGATTGTAATCAGTCCAGCATTTACCCAATGTACTACATCAGCTATTCAGGACAACTCTGTCACCACTTCTATGTGTCACTCTGCATACAGTTTATTGTAACATCTTCTGGACTCATCACATGCAAGAATACAACCATCAGCAGCAAATATTTGTTTATTTATACCCAAGCACAAACCGCAGTGCTTTACTTCAAGTCTCATATTAAAGTGAAACCTTGCTAGCCTAATGTGGGCAAATCAGCTAAGTAAGTTGACTATCTAAACTTTTGAGTTACCAGGAGTTGCATTACTTCATTGACAGTTGAGGGTTACTGCCTACCCTCAGCTTTTACTGCTAAGTGCCTTGCACCTTTGAAACTGATTTCAACCATCCATTAAACTCCAGATAAGAGAGAGAAACAAGTCAACCCCCAAATTGTACAAGCAATGGAGCATTACCGGGATTTGTATCTGTAATGTAATTACTGAATTTCAAATTGAAATCCCCTGTTGTTAAGTGTTTTTTATTCATTTATTGGAATGCGGGGTGGGGGCTTGGTTAGTATTTGGTGATAATTCTAGTTATAGCAAATAGGTGGGTATGTATATTTTAAGGACCTCTTTGAGGGGAAATCCTAGTGATAAATAAAGGAAACCACCACTTTTGTGGAGTAGTACAGAGTAGTAGCAGTCTATAACACTTTTAAATTACTCAGAGTTGAAACAGAATCCAGTCATAGTATTCTTCAGACTGTCAAAATTTGATTCGCACCTACCTCAAACACCTTTGTGGCTGTATCTCAGTGCAAAGCCTTTTTAAGCGAAGCACACTGATATCAATACCAGCCACTGCTTTAAAGCTGGCAGAACCAGAGTCATCAGTAATGCTTGTTGTTGGAGACTTACTAATTAAGGAAGTTAAGAGCAAACTTAGAAATGAGCCGAGAGTCATAGTTTGTGACTCAGCCCGGAAAATGATGCTGAACCATCTGGGCATCAGAAATATCATCATTCAAATGTGAACTAATGACATTTCAGTGACTCAGTCACCTCTGATGAGGAGTTTGGAGCTATGTCCTTTCAGTGATCATAAGCTCTAGAGCAGAAGCTTCATCTTGGTACTGGCAGTGCAATTAATTCTAAAAGAGAGACTGGCACTGCTTATGACTTTGCTGTTAAAAGAGAATAGTTAAAGGAGGTACACAGCCCTTTCCTCATATCCAAGATCAGTGGTTGTCAGACTGTTGTCGGTAATGTACCACCTCAAAAAACCTTTTTTTCAGAATTCCCCAATGAACAAAACCTATTATGGTGAAGAAATATTCATATTTAAAATGCACTGATCCATCACTGTCCAATTTATTAAACAACAAACTTGATATTTAAAACAACAGAACGCTATATTTCAAAGATGACGTTGTGCTCACTCGTTTTGATAAATTAGGATTAAGGTTTAGTCAAAAACATGGCCTTATGCTTCACTGAGGATCTTTGTCATTCATGATGGCAGCTGTGCAAGTACAGTAATCAAACTCTTTTCCAGGTTCAGTCTTTTTTATTGACTTGTTTTAATCAGAACAATGGCGGCCTCGAGCACACACAGAAGTCAAACTGTGGCTGAGACAGAGAAAAACAGTTGGAGTCAGCCTTTTCAAGATAAATCAAGGTTCAAAAACACACATGTTGCCTTACCTAAAAGAGCTAAATGCACCAGAGTGTAATCATGAAAGTCTCATACATCTTTAGAGGAAATTTTATACGCACCAAGCCCTGCGTTGATGAAACCTCATACAGCCTGGTGTAAAAAACACTTTTTCATTCATGAAACTGACCGATCAGCATGTTGAAACATATTTTGAAGGACTGAGCAATTAATTTTCCCAAGAGGCCACATGAGAAATTGAGCTCTTGTGGAGGGCCATACCAATGAGCTGAACTCAATTCTGCTCTATACTAATTTTGTTTCTTTACGAATTAATGCACCTAAGCGTTGATGACATACATTAGACATTACATACATTTAGCTAATAGCTATTGCTATTTTGCTTGTAGCTGATGTCATCTGCAGGTTTCCAGTTCTTTTGTCTTCTACAGCGAGATAAATCTAGTCTGTTATTGGGGCTTGAAGACGTGCATTAAAGTCAGGTTCAGTGTGGTGAGAAATGCAAAATTTAGCAACATCTACAGCAAATGCAAGGTCTGCCTTTCCGCATCTGAGAGCTCTGTAATGTCCTTGCCTTTCTCATCACAAAACTTGGATTTCTGCTCTCAGGTCCTACACTCTTTTTGTCACTTTGCAATAGCTGAGCCACCGGACAGATGTGTGGTAGCCTATGTAACCATGCTCAGGCTCATGCTTTATCAAAAATGCAACAAACTGTCTGTGATTCAGTGCTCTTGCTCTGAATAAGTTAACTGTTTGTCACTGTGATTTTTTTTCTCTGTCATATTTGGACAGTCATTAGTTTTAACACCTGCCAGTTTATCTATCGCATTTCAGCCCCAGTATATCCGGCATGCCCTTACCCTTACAAACAAGTCACTCTCTGTGGCATTCCCTTTCACTGAGTGCATTATTGAAGGTCCTCCATAATCTCAAAGCTCTTTTGCTATCCCACATACAAAGGTGAGTAAGTGGGCTCTGTTGCAGACATCACAGCTCTTGTTTAGAGCCAAAGGGAAAAAGTCAAAATTGTCAACAGTGTTTTGGAATTGAAGCTTTTGCCGGGATATCCGTTTCCGCTCTTCATCAGTCAGAAAGTTCTCTGCTTGTTTAGGTGATTCAAACTGTAATTCTATACACAGCCATCTGCTCTCCACAAATCAAGCAACGCTTTACCTCTGACTTCATTAAATAAATATGTGGAAGTCCATGTCTTGTTAAAAAACAACAACTCTACATTCAGCATCAGATGTTCTTCTTTCTTTCTTTTTAAGTAAGCTGGCACGAATAATGGTTCCGGCACATTCACAGTGAGGCTGCATTCACTTGCACACACGTCTCTCACTCTTTCCTAGCATCTTCCCAGCACGGGGTCCACTGCCTGGCTCTGTCTTCTCCATTTGGATCGGTCTTGGTTGTCCTCTGGGGCGAGATCCACTTGTCTTCGGTGATTGCATCCACCCACCGCTTCTTTGGTCTTCCTCGTGGTCAGCGGCCTACAGGGCCGAGTCGGAGGGCAGTTCTTGACACCGAATTCTCCTCACTCCCCACGACATGTCCATACTACCGTAGGTGCGCTTCCCTCCTCTTCTTTTTGATTGGGGCAACTCCGAGTCATTTTCGAATGCCTTTTGCCACACGATCCAGGCGGGTTAAGCCCACCATCCACCTGAACATCTTCATACACACACATCTGTGTGTTAATTATAAAAATAAAAGATAAATAGATAGACAGATAGATCCCCTTTAAAATAAAAGCAACAAAATGTTATTGTAATATAACACAAAACTGCAAAAGCCTCTAAGCCAATCTCTGATGGGAAAGAGTGTTTGGTGGCCAGGTATTTCGGTCAAACTGCATGATGTATACTTGTATGTCTTTGAATCCAAATTTCCCATTGACCTCACGCAGGCCCTGAAATGCCAGATTTGACCTGGAGGCCATACAAAGTGTAGGTGTGCTATAGAGAGAGGTACCCCAGCACAAAAATGCTCAAAAACATGAAAAATTATTCATAACCTGGCACAGCAGCCACATAACACCACACATGTGCACACCCTTGGGCACACACACAGAGAAAGAGAGAGGGTGGCAGACTCAGCAACACTGAACAAATTGGAATTGTGCCTACATTACAAAATTTCAACCCACAAATAATATTTATCTTTACTGTCTGCCTAAAAACCACTGCTCAAGCCCCATTTAAAAAAAATAACAATTGTGATAATTGCATGGTTTCAGATTAGGGCCTTCATTTGCCATCCGAGGAGTCACATATGCACAGTCGTTCTTACTTGACAGTGACACTTGTTGAGCAGAATCTGGTAAATGAGTAGGTCTCGCAGATGAGAAAAATGGAGGCTGAGCTTGTGCTGAATTCCTTTCATTTTCTTTCTCAAGACATCATTTAATGAATTATAGGTCTTTGTTTCACCATGATTTTCATCTTGACATAAATTCGGCTTTTGTTTCTCACAGGAAAGCGCAGCTGTTCAAGAGGAGGGACAGCTCGCAATCTGGCATTTGTGAAATGAGCTGCCACTCAAAAAAAAACAAAACAAATATTGACCTATGATCATGTGGTAAAGAAGAAGAATTCTTTTTATTCTTAATTAAGCCTCTTATTGAATAAGTATTTAATAATTGCCTAACCATCCATAGAAAAGTGCTAGCTGAGAAAAAAAAACCTTCCAACGGGAAAGTGCAGTTGTGGAGGGGACATAACTTGCACTTATTTTGTGTGTGTGATGCATGCACCTTGCAGTCATTGAATTGATCATGAACTCCTCTGTATACTGAAGCATGCCCAGGTTGCATGCTTTTTCTGCCCTCAGTGATTGGTGCACGTATCACTCTGGTCGATTTAACTAAATTTACAATAGTTTGAATGATACAGCTTTAAGCAGAGCATGAGTTCATTGCGCTTCAGCTCACAAGCACTGTAACGTCAAAAGGCTTGCAATATGTGTATAATCTTTTTATTCATGTGTTTATACTTGATATTTTTATGCCAAGAACTGCAATAATATATAAAGATTCATTCTATACCTCATACATTTATACATAGCAATATAGCCTTTGATATATCTTGTGCAATTCACATCTATACTGTTACCTAATATTGTTTTTCATACCTGTATCTCATATTGTTTTTAGTTGCATGCCATGGGTCAGGGGAACCATTTCAACCCTCTGAATGTCATGTACATACTGTGGAACTGACAATTAAGGTGACTTTGACTTGACTTTGATATAATTCATTCTCTGGGCCAAAAGCATAATCACAAATTCCTAATAGGGATTTTTGCCTACTCAGTCCCCTGATTAGATCACAGTGGTCTAGCTATTAGTTGGCAATAACATATTTTATCAATATTTTTTCCTTTTTAATTGACTTGTTCTGCAGTAGAATTGAATTTAAAAGACCTCTCTATTCCATACCCCCTCTTTCACCCTCTCTTTCACATCGCTGCGCTTGAGAACTGACAGATTTCTTATAAATTAATGACTCCGTTTTCTCCTATGTATTTTAGGTGCACTGAAAGTTGAACAAAAAATGTATAATGCAAAACTGTCTTCATAGAAATCAGCTATATGCCCACATTATTCAACATCCAATCTGACTGACGTTCACCTGAGCTTGTACACGTGCATGCGTGGGTAGATGTGCGCTTCCTGCTATTGCCTGTCAAGTATTAATGAAAGGAGAATATTGAGTTCAGCAACAACTGTATGGCCATATTAAAACAATATTCCAAAAAGCTTTAAAATGGAAATAAAAAAAATGTAACATTTGTAAGGCCAAGTTTCTGAGTGCTAAAATGCCTTCGGTTCCAAAATTCAAACAAACTCTGAGACACCACTGGGAATTAACCTCCTGAGACCTGAACTCTTCCACAGCATGCATTTCTAATTTCTCTTTGATATTTGGACTGATTGGGACCTGATGAATATAAAAACAAAGAATTACCAGATGTTTTTTTTTTTTACCTGATTTTTGTTTCTAAGAAAAATGAGAGCCACATATAAGGATATTCGTTTAAAATTTCAATAGGACAGTAGCAGTATAATGTCCCCGTAAGTGGATATCAGGCCCTTGTAGAGCAAAATTTTGTAATTTGGTCTAAATAACCCAAAATGTGATGTCCACATATGTGGACGCCAGGTCCTAGGAGCCTCCTAGGACCTGGCGACCTGACCTGACCAACCTACTAGTAGTAGGTTAAAAATGGCCCAGATTCTATTCATTTCAGTAAAATGATCATGGATCTCCTAGTTATTACAATAAGATTTATCATACAGCACTGGCATCTGACTAGCTGACATAAAATGATGTGTTACCTGGTGCTAGCTATTGGTAGTTAGACTGATATAAACACATTAGTACAAGGAAGATGTATGTTGAGGGTTAAACTGTTCTCAAATATCTAAAAGTTCAACTTGAGGGCCCCTGATGGGAGAGCCAAACACCATCATATGGCAGGAAGAATGTGCCCGAAAACTGACCAAACTACGGGAAAGGTTACTCATATGTTGCTGCATGGTTTGCATCACTTGTTATGAAAAAGTTCTGATCCTGTAGTATTTGTTTGCTTGCTTGTGCAAGAACGTGAGACTTCTAGGAATGCAACTGACATTTTAAGCCTCACATTGTGTATGTAGTGAAGTTCTTAAAGGAATTTGGGCCATAATGATTAGTGTCCAGCCATATGTGAAAGTTGCTCACTGTTTCTTTGAATAATGGCCAAACAAGTTTTGTGTTTGTTTGTTGTTGTTTTTGCAGAACATTATAACTGCAGCTGAACCTGAACTTTAACCGTTTTGATACAAAATGTCTTAATGTAATAATTTTGTCTTTCTACACATTCATTGCAGATATTGTCAGAGTTAGTGAGTTCATTTTTGAGGTCCCAGTGTTTTGTTTGTCATGGAGTCAAGGCCTCAGTTCTTAGAATCAGATCAGACAATTCAAAAACATAATGCAGGTTAAGGATTTTTGACACAATGGTATAAAAATGCATGCCATAATATGTTTGGGTGTAAAAAGAGCAACCATGAGAGCCTAAAACTCCCTGTAGTAAAGACAGACACTCTGAAAATCCGCAGATAGACAATTTTCGAAATATCACGTTTGAAAATTCATTTTTCTATGTAAAATTATAAAGATTGCTCTCTATACAAGGGCCCAAGCTGAAAGTCAAATCTGCCTGGACTCAAAAACATTTCCCCAAAAATCTGCCAGTTCAAAGAACAACAAAAGATAAAATATCCAGAAATGCGTCTATGTCTTCTGGGCCACAGCTCATTTAAAATAGACTGAATTGAAGAAAAACCATCCAGGAGTCTGAACAATCTGAAAATCTTTTTAGAAATCAGGGACACTGTGTGCTGTGGGCTAAAGAACAAAACAGCTATGCAGCTATGAATATACACACAGTTTAAAAGCCAGGATCTGTGATGGTATCTGTGAGTAAATGCACATTATGTAGGTAACTTGCATATCAGTAAATGCCTCTTTAATGATGATCCATATATACAGGTTTTGAAGCACCATGTCTTTTTTGGGGAAGGTCTTATTTGAGCAGGATAATGCAAAACCAAGTTATTCATTACTTATTACAACAGCATATCTCTGTAGTGAAAGAATCTGAGTGCCAATGGAAAGGAAAAAGACAGAAATGACAGAAAACTGAATTTAAATAAGTGCTGAATAAATTTGCACCAGAATCTGCTTTTTCAGGGACCATTTTTACAAGCTTTTCTCATTTCCACAATGTCACGTACTTAGTATGGACCCAAAGGCATCGGACTGTAACACATAACCTCTTGTTTAATTTTCCAACATGCAGGGAAGTCCGGTAACGTTATTGGGAATCCATTAACATCTGAAACAGACACCACGGGGCAAAGTGCTCTGCTGATGTCATAGTCATAGGATACAAAGCCAAGGTAACCAATGATGTGCAAATGTCATAACCAAGCAAATGTCAGAAAAATTGTGAAAAGGTTTTTTCTGCCTGAACTTAAATAGCAACAGAAAATGATAAGTCAAAAAATTAAAATTAAAAAAAAAAAAACTTGTTAGAGCCATCCATCCAGCTGCATGTGTTTTGCAGGTCTGAAGGTTGTACCCTTGAATTAAAGCAGACATGAAGGAGTTCCTGATGAGCATCAGTATTTCAGCAGCTGGCAGTAACAATGTGTTGTTCTTTAGTGAAAGGCTAAAGCTAACTGCAAAAAACTATATCCAGCACATAACAAATAAATATTTTACTATAAAACGACCACATTTCAGGACTAATCCTTGAGTCATTTTAGATTTTACTCCAGGATATATTGATTTTTGCATTGCATTCACTGGCACAGTGGGTGAGAAAAGACTGTAATACAGTAGAAACCTTGAACTAGGAATCGGTGCATAAGTATTTTTCTTTCCCAATTCACCTATTAATGTCCCGTTGTCAAGGCTGTGAATTGTTTCTGGGCCGTGTACAACCACAGATGGATCCACTGTGGGGTTCTGCTGATGATTCATATTAATGGACCTGACCCCAATCCCTGATTCCTTTTTCTTCCTCCAACCTTTCTACCCCCTGTTCCTCCCACTGTTCACTCTCTTTCTCATCCTTTCCAAACACCTAGGAGACAGATGGACCAACACTCAACTTCACACCATTTAGCTTTTCAAGGCTGCAAAAATAATGTGTGTGTAGGGGTGGAGTGAGCGAGTCGGGCAAAAAAGGATGCGTGCGCTTGTCGATGTGTTTGTGTGTGTGTGTGTCAGACAGACAGAAAAAGACGTGAACAGACACGCTTCCTTCATAAAACACGTCTGTGTGGTTGCACAGTGTGTTTTGTGCATGAAGTTGTGTGTTTGAGAGCATGTTTTTGTGCACAGGAGGTCACTGACGTGAAGCTGGCAGACAGGGGAACGCGGGGAGTAAATGAAGGACTTAGTGCTCTACACGGCTGACTGGTCAAATCTATGATGCTACCTTGAGCTTCTTTGGCTCAAGTGAGCCAGTCCTGCTCTTCCAGTAATAGAGACTGAGTGCTGTTCTCTATCAAGCCAGAAACCAGCACTGCATAGTGAAGTACATTGTTTTAGTCTTCTTGTTTTTTGGGATTATTACAACCTCAAAATTACATTTCCTTTATAAATATAAGCAGACCTTTGTCACAGCAGACTTTTACGCTGTCATACACAGAAAATCATAGATGGCACTAGAATAATTAATCATGCATGTGTTCTATGAAACTATCCCAGTAACCTGTAACCATATGAAAGAAAGTGACGAGTCAAACAGAAGCAGCTTTTTTATGTGTGTGCTGTAGTTACCTTATGCACCAGTTGGCAAATGGTTGCTGAAGGACGTTAACAGTCGCATTTTGGTCAGTAGCAGGTCGCAGAGGCTGCCAGTAGTTTGCGTGGGAACACTGACATGTCTGTAAACACTTGCTTAACAAGTGCTGGTGAAATGGTGATGCAAGCCAGAAATGGAGGTCTGGCGGAGCCAGCACCATAATTGCAAAATTTTCAACTGGCAACAGAAAGCAACCTCCAGCAACCTCTAGCGACTGGAGGTTGCCTTGAGATTGACTACAGCTCTAGGCCTGCCACACAGGCCTGTCCAGAATACATAATGTCCTGAATAAATACACCTTTTTTATGAGTTTGGCCTTTTTTCCACACATAAAGAGTGTTTTAGATCACTGTAAAGTGACCTTTTGAAAAAATCCTCCCAGGGTGAAGATGTTGTCATTTTTTGATGTGTTGTGTTGTTGTTTGTACGGTTTTGATAGGCCAGTAGTTGGCAGAGCAAAGTCACTGAACAAAAGTTCATAAAAACGTATTTCTGTATGTCATGTTAGCAAACGTTCAACGCTCTAAACTGACCACAATTTTAATATATATGCTGAAGAGACTTTATGGTGGCTTTAAAACCTTTTCTTTCTTTTTTTTTTCTACCGCTATTGATGTCAGAGCTGAGCTCAGACTTTAAGCAAACATGGATAAAAGGCCCTGAAGATGGAGAGAAAAATGTATTTGATCATCAAGCTGCTCCAGTAGCTCTAAACTCTTTCTGGTAGGATTAGAACCTAGAGAACACCTACAGACATGTTGTTGTAATGTGGCTGTTATGTTTTAAAGTTCAGGGATCTGACAGAATGCAGGATAAGGATCAGTTGTGATTATTTCAGTAATAACTTGTGTAATCGTGTTTTTGCTTTCATGCACTCCCGACTGCACTTTCACCTTTAAGGTGGATGACATCACTGAATCCTGTGACTGATGTAAGAAAAATAAGAAGCATATAATGCCATAATTCCAACCTAAAATCACTGAAATGAAGACTAAACCTTGCATTGTCTGTTACATGGTGAGTGTGTCTATGTGGAGATGATGTCCCTGTTCTATGATATATGACATCACGATTGTCTCCTTGAAATAGATGATGAAACTGACTGTCACTCCTGTGCAAAGTAACGCAGCAGCTGTACAGGGCCACTGTGACGAGGGGGCAGAGCCACAAAGCCAAACTTTAATTTTTTTTCTAAATCCTTTGATCTGGCCCTCACCCTGTGGTCGTGTGTTTTCAGGAAGAGAGATTAAGAATCTGGACGCGAAAACTCGAAATTAGTTTTATCCGGGACCTGAGAGTAGAGCAGGTGAGGTGAATCAGTGACTTGGCAAAAGCACCTACTGGGACTGGTGCCTTGGGTGTGAACAGACCATGGGTGACTGCTGGGAAGCGACCACCTGGGCAGAACAGGACATGCTCGAGGAGCTGCATGTTCCATCTGGTGTAGAAGTGTGTGTGGCCACCCAGAGAGCAGCTGAAAGAAGTTTGTTATCTGTTATCATTTTGATACTAAAGTGACAAAGCAGATGGCTCACAGGACAACTTCACTGCTGCTCCTAAACTCAAAGCCGTGTAGATGTTATAAGGAACATGTACATCTGGTTTTCTTTTTTTTCTGCAATGCATTTAAGTACTTCACTGCGATGTTAATGAATTTGATACTGAATACCCTAAAACCCCCGAAAAGATGTGACAATTCTCATGCAGTCCCTAGCTATCATTTAAAAGTGCAAGTCACAAATTATGAATAAAAAAATAGAAAAATTGTCTTTGCTTTGCTTTTTTTTTTTTTTTTTTTAATTTATGGTCCAAACTGTAACATCTAAGGGTATCTCCTAGCTGATGTTTTTTCCTTTTCTTTTAACCAAAATTAGAAGTCTATAGTAGTTAACTGAAATAAGAAGAACATTTAAAAATATTAATTTTTCCCATCCTTCTTTTCCATAGAGCAGCTTTCACTGATGACAGACCACCTTATTATTGCCAAGTGCGAATCTATCGCGCAAGGTGCTGTAGCAGCATTATAGTGGTACAGTAGCGGCACAGCATTAAAGAAGAGATTTTTAAGAAGAGATTGCTCCACTTCTGTGGTAACACTTGGCCGTGTTAAATTAGTAACTTAGCGTCTTCATTTTGCTGTTGCTCTCAGACATGTTTGAGCTTGTGTCTTTGTTGTGCATGCTAGGAAACATAAACGCATCGCTATATCATTGATATTGTAAGATGACACTTTTCATCTGGCAAACATTTATGCTGGTATTAGTGAGGACAGCCGCAATTTGGAGGTTTGCTTTTTGTTTTCACAAAGTCTCTTTTGTGGTTTTCTGAAGAGTAAAGTTTCAGCTCAACGTCTGTCTCGAAATTATTAAAAGAAATGCTGCTAGTAACAGAAATGTTAACCACACTCAGCCTGAGCCCAGTTCCTGGCTCAATAGGCAAACAGCTGGCATCTTCCCAGAAAAGGTTTTTACCACAGCCAGAGGTAGGGTAGCCTTTAACCCAGATATGACCAACCACTCAGTATTTTAGAATCTGTGCAGCTTCACAGTACGTACAAGAGGGAAGATATGAAATCCATAGATCCAGGCAAAGCTTTAACCAGTGTTAACATCCTTGTCAGGGGGGTTGTCAGGGTAGGAAAGTCAGCCAGAAATTCAACAGCTTTGCCTTGATACTCAGCTCTCTCGCTACAATGACAGCCCCATATAGCATCAGCATTACTACATACATACATGATCAATCTGTCAATCTCCACTCTGCCTTTGTTCTGAGTAATTATTTTTAAAAAGACAGAAGAAAAAGTTTGATTTCTTCTAGTATTAACTTTAAAATGTTTCATTTTATTTAACTACACTGTATTTCTGTATTTCTTGTCTGTACTTGTATTTCTCTTTTACTGTGTTTTTATTTATGTGTATATTTTCATTGTTTTCTCTTGGTAAAGCACTTTGAGGTGCCCCAGTAGTAAGCTATGCTATACATAAATGCTGCCTTGATTATTTTCATTATTCATAAACACACACACACACACACACAGTCTGAGACTAATACAGGCATACAGTTGATACCCATAAGGGGCTGATTAAAGAAAAAGTGTGATGCCCATTTCTCAATTCCAGGGTCAATGAATACCAATGAGCGACAGATACTTTATACAAGTCTGTAGGTGTGTGTGCGCCCGTGTGTGTAAATAACAAAGAGGAACAAATAAGAACTTTCACTTTGATGCATCCTGGCAGCACTGCATACGCAGCTTTGTGGATTTATTTTCATCCTTTTTATCTTCCAGGTTCATATGTCTCTATGACATCTGGATCTTTATTGTTCCCAGTCCATAGATCACTTATTAAACCAAGTAATGAGGAGGTCATGCATAATTTCATTTGCTCTAGCGGTACCTGGGGACATTTTCTTACTTCACTAAAATCTATGATAGTTTCCTTTTGAAGGGCCATAACTCTCCTTCAGTAGTAGGCATCGGGGTCACAGATGCTAAATGGGCCATTTATAGATTCCTGGTGGAAGGAGAATATTGTGTTGAGTCATTTCAAACCTCTTATTGAGGCTATTTGACTTCACGTGGTTTAATTTGCTCGCGGTGATATATCTGATAAAGTACCAGGCTTTCAAATCATTCTTGTAGCATTGCCTCCTATACACACACACTTTTCCATACCGAGTGCAAAGCAGGGCATAAAAGATGTTATTTAAGAAGAGAGACTTCAGTTAGGCAAATCGAATATCAATATTATTGTCCAATAGATATTCTTACCAGCAGGGCCCCATGGGGATTTGTAATGATTACTGGTAAATACAATTATGTCCCGAGCAACAGGACTTCAGTCAGCGCACAATTTTGATCACAGCAGTCGTGTGTTTGGATTTGCAGTTCAATAGTCACAATTTAAACCCATTTCCATTTTCATAAGACATCTGCAGGCATTATTATTTAGCCATTGCATTAACTACCACCAACTGCATTGTTTACATTGGAGAGAAAAACATTCATTAGATATGATTTCTCTTTTTTTCCCTTCTCTTTATTCTGCTTTGTTTATGTATATATAATGTTCAAGATAACCACAAGTTGCTTGCAGACACACACCCCCACAGATCTCATATGGAGAAATATCAAATCGCTACAAACAAATAACATCAGCACAGCATATGTGAAAAATTAATGTCCTTGGAGGCGGTTCATGTATGACAATCTGAGACTTTGAAAGATAGGGAAGGCTGCCCGAGTGATGCGGCGCATGTTTTTCTCCCTGCCCTTCGCAGCTTGAGAAGTGTGCCGCCACTGGTCAGTTGTCCTGCAGGGACGGTTGCCAAGCTTATCGGCCTGTTACAAATCAGGCAGAGAAATTGCAGCGGGAACATCTCTCCCTTTTCTCTCTGCACTTGCTCACCAGGATCACTCGAGGGGATTGAAGCGCTAAGAACACAGCACAAATCTTTACTTCTCTCTTTGGCTTGCATCTACCTCTGACTTTTTTTCTACTTTTCTGTCCCTGTGCTTGAGAAAAGTTACATTTTGTAATAAACTGTTCCAGTATATGACTAAAGTGTATGATCTAGCATAGAGCGCTGTGAAAAGATGCTCCATTCCTGATTTCATCTTTGAAGTTTTGGGCACATTTGTCACATTTACATGTTTCAGATCGTCAAATAAATTTTAATATTAGACAAAGATAATCTGAGTAAATACAAAATACTGTTGTTGTTTTTTTAAATAAAGATTTAATTTACTTAGGGAAAAATCTATTCAAAACTACTTGTGTGAAAAAGTAGTAGTAAAAGTAGTCCCCTAAACCTAATGACTGTTTGTGCTGCCTGAGGCAGCAACAATAACTGGCAATGAGTCTTTAACATCACTGTGGAGGAATTTTTGCTCACTCTTGTTTGCAGATTTGTTTTAATTCAGCCACATTGGAGGATTTTTCGAGTGTGAACAACCTGCTGAAGGCCACGCCGAACCATTTAAGTCTGATTTAAGTTCAGGCTTTGACCAGGCAACTCCAAAATCTTTTGCGCTTTTGAAGCATTCAGACAGTAGCGGTTTTAGATACGGGCGACACGGGCGGTTGCCCGGGGCGGCATCGTGGTGGGGGGCGGCATCACGGGCATCGGCAAAAAAAATAAAAATAAAAAATGCTCGTACTCATGCTGCCCCGACGTCAGCCAGCGCATATTGGGAATGGCATAGGCACCGATCAGTTTTCTATCGCCCATTTGCTGGGAGTAAGGACGCCCTTCGTTTGCGAGGTGCGCCTGCTGCTTGCGTCGCAGAGAGAAGAGGGCGAGGCGGCGGGGGATTTTCTGACCGGCTGGAGCAGCATCTAATAATGATCTCGCAAAGTAAAACAAAATAAAAATAAACCAACAAACACGAAAACACCAGACATTATGATACAGACTTATAATTTGCACCAATGTTTTTTTCGAAATTCTATACACGAACAGTGAGCGCGAGAGCCCTCGGTGCGCCTGCTCACTGCTGAAGTCAAAGTAAACTTTATTGTCATCTCCGCTACATACAGTCCAGTAGAGAGACGAGATGACAAGGCTCCAGTTACAGCAGTGCAAGCAAACAAAAAATATATGTAAGAAGAGTAAGAAAATAAATATACACTTTAGGACCAGGGGTAAAGGGATCAATAACAATTTAAAATTTACAGTTTGATGATTTAAAGTCTCACACACAAGCCGTCGAAAGGGGAGGGGGGGCTTGCTGCTTCCAAATAGAGCACATTTCATTCATAATGATGTGAATCCAAGCCCATCATGTATTCATGATTTGAATCCTGGGTTGTGTGAAATCCCAGAAATACACCTTAGACAAAGTGAATCTGTGAACTAAGGTGTAGGTGTGTTAGATCATGTTGTGGTGATCCTTGGGTTGAGATGGGTGTTCATACTGGAGTGCAAAATTAAAACCAATGGAAGATGGACAAGAAAAGTTCAAAGCCATCAGGTCCTCAGTTTAGAAAAAAGAGAAAAGAAGAGGAGGAGAAACGAGCAAAAGATACAGGTAAGCAGATGTGTCATTGGATAATGGCAGGTCATCCTGAAACAATCAGAATCAGAATACTTTATTAATCCCTAAGGAAATTATGTGAGTTACAGTTGCTCCAAGAGGAAATGGTAAAAATAGCAACAGTAACAGACTAAACTCCAAACAATACATTATGTTACAGATTTTAACATTAATTAGTCATTGTCAATTGTTGATTCGTCCTGTTCTCATTGTATTATGATGGCTGTTTGGTAGCCGTTTGCATACTATGTATACTCTCTCTCTCTTCATATGTGTGTGTGTGTGTGTGTGTGTGTGTGTGTGTGTACAACAATTTTATGTTAATGTACAATCCTTAATATGTTGTGTGTGTGTGTGTGTGGGGGGGGGGGGGGGGGCGCCAGAGGGAGTGTTCGCCCAGGGCGCCAAACTGGCTAGGACCGCCACTGCATTCAGAGATGGACTTGCTGGTATGTTCCGGATCATTAACCTGCTGCATAACCTATGTGATCTTGAGCTTCACAGCACAAACTGATCTCTGGAATTCACGGTTCTATCAACTGCAGCAAGTCATTCTGAAGCAGCAAAGCAGCCCCAGACCATCCATGCTTGACTGTTGGCACAATGTCCTTTGTTTTTTATTTAAATACTGTATTAGTTACCAGATGTAACCAAAATCAAATGTTCCAAAAAGTTCAGCTTGTGTCTTATCAGGGCACAAATGTTTTTCCCAAAAGTCTTTGCGATCATCAAAATGTTTTCTGGCAAATATGAGGCGAGCCTTTTTGATCAGCAGATGTTTTCAACTTGGAACTCTCCCACGGATGCCATTTTTGCCCAATTTCTTCTTCGCTGTTAAATTGTGAATTCTGACTGAGGAAAGTGAGCCCTGCAGTTCTTTAAATGTTGTTCCGGGTTCTTCAGTGACCTCCTAGATGAGTTGTGGATGCACTCATGGAGTAGGTTTGATAACTAATAGCTGTCACCGTGGAGCGCAGGAGTCCCCAAGCCTTAAAAATTGATTTTTGAATCCTTTCCTGACTGATAGATGTCAGTGATTTTGTTTGTCAGCTGTTGTTGCTTTTTGAGCTCTTTTAGCCTACTTCACTTTGTCAGACAGGTTCCATTTAAGTGATTTGTTGATTCATCAGGTCTGGCAGTAACCACGTCTGAGTGTGACTAGTGAAACTGAACTCAGCTTTCCAAAAAATGTTGTTAATAACATTCAATTTGTGCTTTAAAAATGGGGTAATTACTTTTTAAAAACTTTTCATTAGGTTTTTATTTCAGCATCACCGAGGTTTGGCTAGCTTTTTTCACTTAATAAATGAAATCATCATTTACAAAATGAATTTTGGATTTATTCTGTGTAATATTAAAGTCTGATGAGCATGACAAATTCTGCTACAATATAAAAAAGAAAGGAACCAGGCAACACTTTTTCATGGCTGTTTCATTCCTGCCTTTACAAAATCCATGTATAAAAAGTGTCAAAGATTAAATATCCAGTAATTCCTGTCTCTGTCTTCTACAGCCCTGTGTAGCATCCATTCTTCTTTTAATAGCAGGACACAAACATCTGGGGACCGAGGAGACCAGCCGCTGGCCTTTGGTAGTGGAATGTAATCTCATTCTTATGTGATACGGGACTCTAGCTGCTCAGTACTCCTGGGTCTTCTTTGTCATATTTTTTTTAATCTTATGTTTACATTATTTAATGTTTTGAGCTGGCGAAAGGTCTGAAGTGCAGGCAGGCATGCTCAGTTCAGCATTGCTGTATGCAGCTTTGCATTGTCTTGCTGACACATGCAAGGCCTTCCCTGAAAAATACGTCATCTGGAAACCTTTGACCATTGATGGTGCCTTTCCAGATGCGCAAGCTACAAATTCCATATTCAAAGGAGCTTGCAAAGAAAAGCGTCTGGACTTCTTTAAGTTACTTGAAGACGTTTCACCTCTCATCTGAGAAGCTTCTTCAGTTCTAAGGTCAAATGGTGGAGAGTCCCAGATATAAACCTAGTGGGAGTATCCCCCCACCGAGGGACAAAAAGACCCCCTGATGATCCTCTAATCGCCTGAGCCAAGGTGTGGAACTGGGTGTGGGTCCCAATCAGCCAGAGTTTCGGGTGAGTTCATTGTGAAACCTGGCCCCACCTTATCATGCGAATTCCTGAGGTCAGATGGCCCAGGATGTGAGTGGGCGTTAAGGCGTCTGGGAAGGGATCTCAAAACTGGATTATAGATGGCAGAGAGTTGGTGTCGTAAACCACCACCTCTGTTCAAAGATGGTCGCTCACAGTGGACATAGATGGCTTCTTTCACTCCTCTTTCAAACCATCTGTCCTCGCTGTCCAAAATGTGAACATTGGCATCCTCGAAAGAGTGTCCTTTATCCTTAAGATGCAGATGGACAGCTGAGTCTTGTCCTGTGGAGGTGGCTCTTCTGTGTTGTGCCATGCGCTTGTGAAGTGGCTGTTTGGTCTCTCCAATGTAGAGGTCTGGGCATTCCTCGCTGCACTGTACGGCATACACCACATTGTTAAGTCTGTGTTTTGGCGTTTTGTCTTTTGGGTGAACCAGTTTTTGTCTGAGCCTGTTGCTAGGTCTGAAATGCACCGGGATGTCATGCTTGGAGTAAACCCTCCTGAGTTTCTCTGATACACCGGCTACATAGGGGATGACAATGTTGTTGCATCTGTCCTTCTTATCCTCCCTCGCTGGTGGTGATCTTCTTTTCTGTGCCTCTTTGCTGACTTTATAAACGCCCATTTAGGATAGCTGCACGTTTTGAGTGCTTCCTTTACATGTGTGTGTTCCTTCTTTTTTCCTTCAGGCTTAGAGGGAACATGTTCTGCCCGGTGGTGTAGGGTCCTAATTACTCCAAGTTTGTGTTCCAGAGGGTGATGGGAGTCAAACAGGAGGTACTGGTCCGTGTGTGTGGGCTTCCGGTAAACTTCGATGTTGAGGTTGCCATTCTCTTCAATGTGCACAGCGCAGTCCAGGAAAGGCAAACAGTCGTCCTTTGTGTCTTCCCTGGTGAACTTGATGTTTTTATCCACAGTGTTAATGTGCGCAGTGAAGGATTCCACTTCTTGTGTCTTGATTTTGACCCAGGTGTCGTCTACATAGCTGTACCAGTGGCTGGGTACTCTTCCTTTGAAAGAGCCAAGAGCCTTCCTTTCCACTTCCTCCATGTAAAGGTTGGCTACAATAGGTGACACGGGGGAGCCCATGGCACAGCCATGTTTTTGTCTGTAATAGCCTTCGTTGTATTTGAAATATGTAGTGGTGAGGCAGAGGTCTAACAGTGTGCAAATCTGATCGGGTGTGAAGTTGGTCCTGTTCTCCAAGGAGCTAGCTTTGCAAGCTCCTTTGACTACGATGACCTGGATGACTGAGAACCTTCACAGACACAAATTCCATATGCACTAATGCACTCTCCTACAATCAGAGATGGAGGATTTTGACCTAAGCACTGATAACAAGCCATAATGGTAGACATCCCAAACCTTTGAAGACATCCTCATAATACTGCACAATGGAGTCAACTGCTCCTCGCTGTCCACTTGCTGCTTCTGCACAGCTAATGTGGTACACCCTTTTTACTAGGTCTAATCTTTTGGATGTCACTCCCCCCAGCAGTGATTCACGACCTTCTGGAACAACATTAAACAATACATCATAATCCTTATGTTTTATTGTCACTTTAAGTCTGCATTGACCACTACTTTCAATATTCTTTCCATTGTAGTCTTTTAGAGGTACTCTTTTCTTTATTATTTTGGGCTTTGGTTTCATAGCATGGATCTCTGTCATGCTGATTAGGTTTGCCTGTGCACCTGTATCAATCCTTAGTGCCACCAAAGTTCCTTGTATTGGGAGTGAAACAATCCACGTGTCTTCATAATCTGAGCGTCGGTCACTGTCTTCTGCTACGTTATGCTCACGTTTTACATCCCCAAGTGACACCATGCCCACAAAGAAAGTCTCGCTTAAGTCAGTCTCTTCAACTACATGCACTGATTTGGGTTTGGCTTTCGACAGACATTGTTTGGCAAAATGATTTTTTCCATCGCATTTCAAACATCTTTTGCCATAAGCTGGACACTGTCTAGGTTCATGTCTGCTACCACATCGCTTACAGGAGTACACTGTACCCTCTTTGCTGGACTTTTGTGACATATTCTTCCTCATTTTCTTTTTAACCACAGCTATTTTTGCACCATCATGTACTGCAGCGACGCTTGTCTCATTAAATGTCTTTGCATGCTGCAGGGCTAACTCACTTGCGTGACACAGTCTTTCTGCTTCATCCAGAGTTAGCTTGGAATCTCTGAGCAGCCGTTCTCTAGTCCGTTTATCATGGATCCCATACACAATTTGATCACGAACCATAGAATCTTTCAGCTCTCCAAAATCACATGACTGTGCCTTTAGCTTCAAATCAGTCACAAAGCAATCAAAAGTCTCTTCTGGTTGCTGCATCCGAGATCGGAAAACATACCTTTCATATACTGTGTTCTTCTGTGGTGAACAGTGTGCATCAAACTTTTCAACCACTTTGTCGTACTTATTCCTGTCACCAACTTCCTCAAACTCAAACGTGTTGAAGACTTCAATGGCTTGAGGACCAGCTACCGTGAGCAGCAATGCAATTTTCCTGGCATCGGGTTTGGAGTCCAGTCCCATGGCAGCCATATACAGCTCAAACTGCTGCTTAAAACACCGCCAGTTGCTGTCCACATTCCCCACCAGTTTCAGTCCTTCCGGTGGCTTCAAACTTTCCATCTCTCAACCTTGAACTGCTTCCACTCTCCCACTTTTACTCCTGGTACCATGTGTTGTCTTCGTAGCGCTTGTTAAAAAGACCACAGGATCCACTTATGCCTTGCGAGCTACTGCTCCAATCACTTTATTGATACCATTCTAAAAAAACCCCTCACACCACAGACCAGTCTTCTTTTATGTGCTCCCTGGAGGCATTCATGAGCTTTCTTAAATACAGCGCCCCCTGCTGGTAAACCTTATTACATAAACACCTACATATCACCACACCTCTCCTCCTTAGTCTGTAGTCTATGTTTCCCAAAAAGAATTTCAAATTTCAATTCATCTGACCACAGTTTTCCACTTTGACTTTATCCATTTTAAATGTGCTTTTGCCCAGAGAAGTCTGCAGCATTTCTGGATCACTTTCACATATGGCTTCTCCTTTGCATGATCGAGCTTTAACCTGCATTTGTGGATGGCGTGGTGAGCTGTGTTCACAGACAGTGATTTCTGGAAGGGTTCCTGAGCCCATGCGGTGACTTCCATGACAGAATTGTGCCTGTTTTTAATGCAGTGCCACATGAGGAATTTCAGCCTTGTCTTTTGTGCACAAAAATTCCCAGAATCTTTTGATGATATTATGTCCTGTAGATGATGAAAGATTCAAAGTGATGATTTCATGTTGGAGAACATTATTCTGAGATTGTTCAAAAATTTGCAGACAGCCTCTGCCCATCTTAACTTTGGGAAAACTTTGCTTCTCGCAGATTCTCTTTTTAAAAGTTGTTGCTTCCTGAGTTGTTGCTAGTTAGTTACAAAATTTTAAAACAACTGTTTCTTTTTAGTACCACTTACTTTTGCAGTGTTTTGTTGTCCCGGACTTTTGGACCCCTGGATTTCCCCCACTTGTATCACACCTGGTGTCTCTGTAAATAATTTTTTTTATTGAACTGTGAATCCCGGTTTGCGCCTGAGTCCACTCCATTGCCCGTGACATTTTATCCGTTTAAATATTTGATTTGTCTTCTATGTTTGTGACCACAACATTAGTTACATGGCATTCCGATTTTATTTCCATTTTACACAGCATCCCCACTTTTCTGAGATTGGGTTTGTATTTTCAGAACTGCAGTTTACAAATAGCATGTTTTATGAGTGTGGGTGTAGCTTTCACTCAAATATACCTGAAAATATGATGAAAGAAAGCCCGAAACATTTAATAAGGTTGGGCAAAAACAGCTCTTGGGGATTTAACTTGCATTCATGGGTCAAATTTGTTTAATGATTCAATTCAATTTCAATTCAATTTTATTTATATAGCGCCAAATCACAACAAATGTCGCCTCAAGGCGCTTCATAGATACAGAGAAAAGCCCAACAATCATATGACCCCCTATGAGCAAGCACTTTGGCGACAGTGGGAAGGAAAAACTCCCTTTTAACAGGAAGAAACCTCCGGCAGAACCAGGCTCAGGGAGGGGCGGCCATCTGCTGCGACCGGTTGGGGTGAGAGAAGGAAGACAGGATAAAGACATGCTGTGGAAGAGAGACAGAGATTAATAACAGATACGATTCAATACAGAGAGGTCTGTTAATACATAGTGAGTGAGAAAGGTGACTGGAAAGGAAAAACTCAATGCATCATGGGAATCCCCCGGCAGCCTACATCTATTGCAGCATAACTAAGGGAGGATTCAGGGTCACCTGGTCCAGCCCTAACTATATGCTTTAGCAAAAAGGAAGGTTTTAAGCCTAATCTTAAAAGTAGAGATAGTGTCTGTCTCCTGAATCCAAACTGGAAGCTGGTTCCACAGAAGAGGGGCCTGAAAACTGAAGGCTCTCCCTCCCATTCTACTTTTAAATACTCTAGGAACAACAAGTAGGCCTGCAGAGCGAGAGCGAAGTGCTCTAATAGGGTGATATGGTACTACAAGGTCATTAAGATAAGATGGGGCCTGATTATTTAAGACCTTGTATGTGAGGAGCAGGATTTTGAATTCAATTCTGGATTTAACAGGAAGCCAATGAAGGGAAGCCAAAACAGGAGAAATATGCTCTCTCTTTCTAGTCCCTGTCAGTACTCTTGCTGCAGCATTTTGGATTAACTGAAGGCTTTTCAGTGAGTTTTTTGGACATCCTGATAATAATGAATTGCAGTAGTCTAGCCTGGAAGTAATAAATGCATGAACTAGTTTTTCAGCGTCACTCTGAGACAGGATATTTCTAATTTTAGAGATGTTGCGCAAATGGAAGAACGCAGTCTTACATATTTGTTTAATATGTGCGTTGAAGGACATATCCTGGTCAAAAATGACTCCAAGGTTCCTCACAGTGTTACTGGAGGCCAAGGTAATGCCATCCAGAGTAAGAATCTGGTTAGATACCATATTTCTAAGCTTTTCAGCGCCGAGTACAATGACCTCAGTTTTATCTGAGTTAAGAAGCAGAAAGTTAGTGGCCATCCAAGTCTTTATGTCTTTAAGACATTCCTGCAGTTTAACTAATTGGTGTGTGTTATCTGGCTTCATGGACAGATAGAGCTGGGTGTCATCTGCATAGCAGTGAAAATGTATGCTATGTCTTCTAATGATGCTGCCTAGGGGAAGCATGTATAATGTAAACAGAATTGGTCCTAGCACCGAACCCTGTGGAACTCCATAATTAACCTCAGTGTGTGAAGAGGACTCTCCATTTACATGCACAAATTGGAGTCTATTAGATAGATATGATACAAACCACTGCAGTGCAATACCTGTAATACCTACAGCATGTTCTAATCGCTCTAATAGAATATTATGGTCAACAGTATCGAATGCTGCACTAAGGTCAAGAAGGACAAGCACAGAGATGAGTCCACTGTCAGAGGCCTAAGAAGATCATTTGTAACCTTCAATAAAGCTGTTCTGTGCTGTGATGAACTCTGAAACCTGACTGAAACTCTTCAAATAAACCATTCCTCTGCAGACTGAACTGTTAGCTGTTTGACAACTACTCTTTCAAGGATTTTTGATATGAAAGGAAAGGTTGGAGATTGGCCTATAATTAGCTAAGACTGCTGGGTCTAGAGATGGCTTTTTGAGTAAAGGTTTAACTGCAGCCACCTGAAGGCCTGTGGTACATAGCCGATTATTAGAGATAGGTTGATCATATATAAGATCGAAGAATTAATCAATGGCAGGACTTCTTTGAGCAGTTTTGTAGGAATGGGGTCTAAAAGACACGTTGATGGTTTGAGGAAGTAATTATTGAAGTTAACTCAGAAAGATCGATTGGAAAAAAAGAGTCTAACTTAACATCAATGGAACTAAGAGTAGCTGTAGATAATATTACATCTGTGGGATGATTATTGGTAATTTTTCTCTAATGATAAAAAATTTTATTTGTGAAGAAGTTCATGAAGTCATCACTAGTTAACGTTAAGGGATGGTTTGGCTCAACAGAGCTCTGACTTTTGTCAGCCTGGCTACAGTGCTGAAGAGAAACCTGGGGTTGTTCTTATTTTCTTCAATCAGTGATGAGTAGTAAGCTGTTCTGGCTTTGCGGAGGGCTTTCTTATAAAGCAACAAACTATTTCTCCAAGCTAAATGATGATCCTCTAAATTTGTGACACGCCATTTCCTCTCCAGATTACGAGTCATCTGCTTTAGGGTACGTGTTTGAGAATTATACCACGGGGTCAGGTACTTCTGATTAGAGACCTTAGTTTCACTGGAGCTACAGTATCCAGAGTCGTACGTAGTGAGGAGGTGAAATTATTAACAAGATAATCGACCTCTGTTGGGGTAGCGTTCAGATAGCTGCTCTGCTCTGTGTTGGTACAGGGCATTGACGATGATAACAGTGGCTGGATTATATTCTTAAACTTAGTTACAGCGCTTTCAGAAAGACATCTACTTTGATAAAGTCCACTCTCCACTGCTGCGTAATCAATTATTGTAAATGTAAATGTTATCAAGAAATGATCAGACAGGAGAGGGTTTTCAGGAAACACTGTTAAATGTTCAGTTTCTATGCCATATGTTAAAACAAGATCTAGAGTGTGATTAAAGTGGTGGGTGGGTTCTTTTACATTTTGAGAGAAACCAATTGAGTCTAACAACAGATTAAATGCCATGTTGAGGCTGTCATTTTTAGCATCTACATGGATGTTAAAATCACCCACAATAATTATTTTATCTGAGCTCAGAACTAAATTAGATATAAAGTCTGAGATGATCCACATGAAAAAGGAAAATGATGTATTTTCCTTTTTCATGTGGATAATTGGCTGCATGAAAGAGGCAGATAACAGGCAGATTCGCTACTGACAGTAGCCTCAGTAGACCATAAAGCAGTCACAAGCTATGTTATATTTTGTGTTAAAGGAGGAGGAAAAAACGTCTGGATGGCCATTCCCTGCTGACAGATATCATTATTTATAATTGCATGAACATATTTTATGAAATAGAAGAAGTCGTCATTGGTATGATATATTTTTCAAAAAGTGAGAAGAGTCAGAGACAGGTGATAGTTTGGACTAGAGCATCACAATGTCTTAACCAATATATATGTTTTATAATTGTGTTTCAAAATAGATACTCCCTCAAACTGTTAGGTCTAGTGATGCTAGAGTAATTGTACCTGTAAGGAAATATATTTAAAATCAACCTGGCAGTATCACAGGGTTTCCCCCAAAACCATCTTGCAAATTAATCTCCTCTTTTGTGAGTCAGACCGTGCAGATGGCATGCAGAGATGGATCAAGGTAGGGAGAGAAATGGGTCATACGTGACACAAAAAAACTGATTTTGTTTCATAATTGAATAAATTCATCTGATATTCTGCTGTCTCATATGGGATAACTAGCAGTTTAAGTTTAGCAGGGTTCCCTGTACTCAACTATGGACAGAGGTGGGAAGTACATATACTTTGTTAATGTACTTAAGTAGAATTTTCATGTATTTGTACTTGAGTAGTTCTGACAGCTTTTTACTTTTACTTCCTACATTTTTAAACAAATATCTGAACTTTCTACTCCTTACATTTTCAAATCTTTTGGTTTAAGGCATTTGAGGGACTTATTTCACATCACTGTGTTCCTTCAAACATCAAATCGATTTGAGCATAAACACAAACACATGGGTGAAGCTCTCAATAGAATTTTTTGTCAGTTGTAATACTTTCTCCATGCTGAGCTCTTACAGCTGATTTTAGGGTTCGCCCAGCTGCTGAATCCCACACAGCAAATTCAAAAGTGTCAAATGTTTTGGTGTTAGTAGACTTCTTGCAAAAGTAGAGTTAATTTTACTCTAAGTAGAGTCACATTTTTTTAATGTAACTCTGAGGTTACTCTGAGGTTGATAGTATTTAAAATCGAGTGTTAAAAATGAGTGTTTCTATGTCAAATCTGGAGGTGTTACAATGGAAACATTAACTCTTGACCTCTTAACTCCGAACTCCTAGAGGGGCTATGACACCAATAGAGTAAATTCACAGACTCCGCCCCCAGCACCACAGATTCCGATCCAAGCTGAAGTGAAGCCGTTTCAGAACATTTTGCTCTACATATTTCTGAGTTGTTTGCCATGCTTGGTAAGTAATTTTTTTGTGAGATTGTTTCAATTGTTATTATTAGCTTTTACTTCTGTGGCTTTTTGGAGTTGAGGCAAAGCTGTGTGAAAGGCATTAGCCACGTTGCTCGGTGATAGCATAATATTCTGTTTTAGCTAGCTGAAAGGTATTGTTTGTGGGCAAATACCACAGCCTTGAAAAAAAGCTTGCATATGAATTTTTGAGTTTTTGGTTAACTTAAATACACCTAAAACGATGTCTAGATTGTGAAATGTTGTTATAATGGTGCTACTTCAAGCCTGAAAACGATCTCCCACAAAAAAAACGAGCTAACAGCAGTAGCAGATGTCCCGACTGGGTTGTACGTTTAGATCCCTCCAGAGTTTTGTACACACGGTTTAGGTAAAAATGAAAAAGATTGAGTTTTTAAATTTAGTTCACCATTAACTGTTGTCTGTGTTCTTCAGTTGTTTGAGAGAGCACCATTTAACAAACATGTTCGGGTAGAATATTGCCTTTAAATATGGGCATTGGATTCGTATCTGGAATCTTTTGGGAAAATACAAGTTATAGCTCAAAAAATTATTTTTTTTTTAATTTATTTTTTTTACTGTGCTGCAATTGATTGCCAGATTATTTGTGCAATTAATTAGTGCGCAACTATTTTTTATTGAATCTCCACACAGGATATGCTTGTGAAGGTGGAATATGGGGGAGAGCAGAAGTGATGAATGGAGGACATGCATATTGTATTGAAGAAAAGAACAATGAGCATGCTGTTGCATCTATGTCAGACCGTTTGATAAACAATATTCTAATGAAAGTGAGAACATGTACATTGCTCCATATTGTTACATGTTTCAGAAAATGTTTTGAAATTGTAGTGCACAGTTCAAAATAAATGTTTTTTTAAAAACCATTGCCTCTTTGTAATACATGTTTATTTCCAAAGGAATATATAGAAGTTCAGAAGAGTAAAATCCAAGCTTTTTAGAATTAATTTGAAGATAACTCTTATGTAGTTAAACTAGAATACTCTGTGAGAGTTAGTATATACTCTTAACACCTAGTTAGCATTAATAAGTGTTAAATTATCAACTCCAGACAGATTTGGTACTTAACACTAAATCAGAGTTAACGTACCAACTCTCCAATAAGAGTTAAATTAACTCTCATTAAGTATAAGCATTGAAATCAAATTTGACAGTGTTAATTTGGACATGCTGGATTTGCTGTGCACGTAAACCAGTTCCATACTCATTTTCCTATCACGCTCTACAATGGAGGCAACTAAAAATAGTGTTTTTTTTAGTTTCCTTGTTTTTCTCTGCTCATGTTCTGCCTACCTGTTTCAAGCTAAATGTTTTTGATATAAATAAAGTTTAAAGTATTCCTATCGACGATAATGTTATTACATTATTACATTATTGTAGCACAAGTTTCAGTTAACTTTGCATAGAAATAAGTGGTAAAATTTTTCATCAAGGAGCTACTTTTACTTTCTTACTTACTTACTAGGAATCGGTACTTCAGCTTTTACTGAAGTATTTTTTAATGCTAGTATCTGTTAGGGATGGGTACCGGTATCCGGTGCCATGATGGCATGTTCTGACATAAATGGTAGTAACCAGACCGAAAAGCAGCGCACATTTCGGTGCTTTATTTCGGTGCTTTTTTCTATTCTAGCCAATCATTTTACATTTCCGAGGATAGTAGGCGGGTCCAGGTACGTACGTTCTTGTAGAGCAGAGCTACAGATTAAAAATGCCCAAGGCGAAGCGGTCAAAAGTATGGCTGTGCTTCACAGCAAAATATGCAAACTCAGCAGCCTGCAACAAGTGCTTTAAGGTGATACTGTGATACAGTCAAAGGAGGTAACACCTCAAATCCGATGAAACACCTGGCGACGCATAGCGTTTTTTTTAAAAGCCGAGAAATGCGCCATATTTGATAGCTTGCTGCGAGACCTCACACCGGCACATCTACTGCGGGTGTGGTGCCTGTTATCGGACCCGGAGTTAGCAACATCCCCCAAAAACCCAAAGAGGAGAGTCCTGGCCCCTAGCCCTGCCAGTGTAGCAGGAATGATGAGGATGATGATGGCAGCAGCAGCCGTTCTTCTCTGCGTGAGTAGCTTAATGTTGTTCGTGTGTAATTTACGTTGAGTAGGCTAACCACGTTATTACATTAACGCATGTAAGGTGAACTAGCAAACACCATCATAGCTACATGCGGCTGTCTTCTTGTTTGATGGCAGATACTCCCTTCACCCTGGCCAAAAAGGCTAAAATGACCAAAGAAAAAGTGGAAAACAGCTAAACATGAGAGATTTTTGGACAAAGTTTGTGTTTTTTCCATTGTTTAAGCACTGCTTCCAGCCAAGAGTGATACCATATATGCCCCATAACTGCAGAAAAGGCTAACATTGTTATCTTTTTACAAAAAAAACAGCTGAACATGAGAGGCTTTTGGACCAATTTTGTGTTCTCCATTCTTTAAACACCGGTTTGAGCACCGTTTAAGCACCGTTTCAAAAGTACCGGTTTGGCACCGGTATCGGATAACACCTAAACGATACCCATCCCTAGTATCTGTACTTCTACTTAAGTACAGAATGTCTATACTTTGCCACCTCTGACTACAGAACTAAAAAGGGTTCTCCAAAAACTCACAAAGTCGCAATAACTCAGTCAATCAATCGGTTCTTTTGAAAATCACAAATATCCACAGAATCTTTAGCCCACAAAAGTAATGGAAACACCAACATGTTGCAAAATGATCAGAAGAATTATACAAGTTAAAACTTTGTAGCAGAAAAATAACACACATCATGGAAAAAGCTATTCCGAATGGAAAAACAAAGGTGATGTTTTTATGTCACGCAAGGGAACGTGATCAAAATCTGGCGCTTCAAGCACATGACTGCTGCAAAATGTATGAAGGGATCTAACTGGGATAAAAGAGGTCTTGAGTGCCTGTGTCTTTTTCTTCTGAAGCGCTCCTGCTACATCTAAAATATGAAACCGAATGTCAGTTATTCATCGTTAGAATGCAACGCTAATTATGACAATTACACAGTGACATAAATTAGTGGATTGCAAACAAGGCATTTCAGGCTGCTCAACAACAGTACTTTCTGCAAGAGGAAAAATAATATTGGTCTCTAAGTTACAGTGTGATCACTATTTTTATTTTTTGTAAATTAGTCTCCTTTTGCACCGTTCCTATATTTGATTGAGATACACGGAGGAGTGCACTTGTAGCAAAGTTCTACCGTCATCTTCACTTTGCATACAAAAGTTTATTATACTTCAAAATCACATCTATCATTACTAGCATTTGGTGTTTGCAACTCGGAAGCCACAGAGTGCATTTTTGGATAACTGGGAACCATCAAAACTGCTATAGGTGAATCCTAAAATGAAAAATGTTTCCTGGAAGTGCAAGTAGTATGTCCCTTTAGGCTTTATCCCACTCATATACAACTGATATAAAGACAGAGTTCATACTTCATCTTTTCTGCTGCTGCAGGTGGTAGTGGTGATGGTGATGGGGGACTTAAGAACCAGCAGTATTTCATATTTCTGATTCTGGTAATGCACTGCCATGCTATTAACAAATTACCCCAACGCCACACAGGCAGTTAAGTGAGTGAATTAGCTGGTGTTTGAAAATGGTGGCATTAGCACTCCTTCTGCTCAGAATGTGCGTGCATGTGTAAATGTGTGTGTGCGCTAGGGCCTCTGTGCTTCTTTTTGCTAACTTTTCCACCTTCTCACTTCTCACATGTGCCACGAAGACACATTTCAGCTTACATTTGCGGTATTGAATTCATAATTGCTTGTTGGCCGTATAAATTTCTGCATAATGAAATGCTTTCATAATAATCAATAAAGTAAATAGAGCGAGTCCATTTAAAATGTTGTAGCGTGGGGAAAAGGATCGAGCTGCTTTCGGTGCTTCAGTGTGTTACCGTATCGCTGCTTATAGCACGTAGAAGAGAAGCCGAGTGGATTCCAGTTTGGAAAGAAAATCCCCACTTGGATACTGCTATCTTTCTTTCCTGGGTGATGACATGCAGGAGGCGAGGAAGGATGGATGTCTGTCTGTGGTGTTGGAACCAGTCCTGGCACTTAGGTGCCCCCCCACCCCCAGTTGTCCATTCTTTCTAGCCAGCTCATAGTGGATTGTGCTTACTCTCATTTAGTCAGGCCTATTTGTCTTTCCTCTAAAGCCCAACCTGCTCCAGAGATGTAATTCCATAAAAGCATTCAATCAATACACCAGAAACTGTACTCATCTATCATTTGTGGAGAAAAAAAAACAAATAGGGAAAATTGTGTGTGTCACTGTATTTGCAAGTGCATGTATGTTGATGTCTGTGTCCAACCCAAATATTTCAAATCAGCCAAAACAGGATTGGTCAAATGCGCTGGCTCAGTCGTGAGTGCTGTAACACACAGGTGCACAAGGGAAGTGTGTCCACTGGATGGCACTGTTATGAGTTTGGAGGGGGGGTTTTGCTTTTCACAAAGCTGAGGCAACAATCAATTGATGTGTGGTATTCTGTGTCAAAAATGAGGAAATATTAATTTCTTTCCTCCTGGAAACCTTAACATTTCCAGGAAAGATATAAATACAATATCCACACCAACACACACACACACACAATCACCCACATGGGCTTCATTAATCTCCTCTGTAACAGGACTCTATCCTCTGGCTTCAATATTACAGTAAATGGTGATGCTTATCTGCAAGCAGTCCTGCCCTTGAAATAGGTGCTGTTCCATTCCCGGCTAATTCCACAGCCATTAAATGGATGGCACATTTTTCACAGGTATATAAATTGCTTTAAGCTGCGGCTTACTCTCAGCACATTGAAATACAAACACGGATGTTCTCCCCTTTTTATCTCACTCTGCCCTCTGTCTCCTTAATACTTCCAAACCCCGCCGCCGCCACCACCTTCCCATCCTTCTTCTTCTTCTCACCCCTCCCATCTCCTTACAAGTGAAATGAGCATGGATTGACTTCTAGCTTGCAGCAAGGTTGAGGTAATAGCTTATTAGCAGCCAATAAACATCAGTCATTTCCATTTAAGCTAACACTCAAGTCGTGTTTATAATCACCAAGACATGAATTGGGCCGGAAATCAATACCACATTTTAGCAGGGTGTCCCCACATAGTGTTTGATCTTACCTGATCAAAGATGGGGTGGGTTTTTTCATCACGTGAGCGTATGCAGACGCATTAATAAAAATAACAACTAACCCTCGCAGGCAACATCTGTAAGGCATAAGGCAAATACACTGTACTTATTTGAATTTGCTGCACCTCATTCATCTGCAGGTGCACTGTATTAATCTACTGTAATTTTTGGATGCTATCGTGCTCCGCAGCCAATAAATATGAATCTACAAAACAAGCTGAAGGTGGCCTCTGTTTCAAAAGACGGGCTGCGGATCAGACATTCAAATCACTAGCCTGCCCATCCAGACCTGACAGCAGGACACCTGCAGCCTCACTGATGAGGGGATGAAACACTCCACCCCTTTGTACTCTCACATTCTCTCATCCATCCATCTTATAATTCTCTCTCCCCGTTGTGCCCGCAGCAACTGAGCAGCTGGCGAGTCATTTGTGACCTGCCAGTCTGCGGGTGTAACAAGGTTTCGGCACAATTAAGAATACATTTCCAAGGTAGCAATGAAACAAATCACAGACTTGAGTCCCTCGATACACAAACACACACATCCAAACTTTGCCTCAGTGGCCTCACAAATCAAACAGTACACAAATGGCAACATTAAATAACTAATCATTGTTGGAGAAGAAAAGGCAATTATTGGTAGATTCCATTTGTGTAGGACTGAAAGGGATGCAAACAGTCCCATTCTTTAGGGGAAATATTTGCAGTGGCAGCACAGCTTGGCTGGTGTAATCACCACCTATTATGTGTGCTGATTTGAAAGTAAGAAGCAAAGTGTTCGAATGCATCACAGCCAGTTATTACTGTGTCAATTCGCAGACAGTAAAACAATCCATTGTATGCAATAAATCAGAAACGTGCAGTGAGCAGGGCGAACATGTTGATTTTTACAGCCCCAGCAGAGGCAGGTGAGAAGAATGTGCTCCGGTTTAACAGGGAAATGGTACACTGTCATATCAGAATTACAGCCTGGTGTTTTCCTGTCCCGGCTGTTCTTAAAGCCCAGGTGCAGTAAAAGGCAAACAAGCCAAGGTGGAGGATAATTTACGATTATCAGGATGCCATTTCTTTTTTCTTTTTCAGGGAAGTTTGACCACCTTCCATTTTTTATTATCCCTGTTTATTTGAAGTTGCGCTTGAATTCAGCCAGATTACTCGCAGCTTCGCAGCATTCATTTGAACTGGTTCATTTTTCATTTACCCAGCCTTGTCCACTAAACTCGCTAAACTCTTGTCTTTTTCTCCCCTTGCACGTCAAGACGAATAAACAGCAACCTTCACGGATCCGGCTTTAAAGAGCCGAGCAGTTAAAATAATGATAAACGATTATATTATTTTTAATTCAAAAAACGGCCCATCCCTTATTATCACATTTACCATGCTATTTTTTTTTTTAATTTATTTTAAATGTAATGCTTCCAGATGAGTTATTCAGGCCAAATAGTTGTTTGTCTGCTGTGATCTGAAGTATGACTTCATTAATTAGTGGTCAACGTCAGACACAAGTTGTAGACTGAAGACTCAGTCATGTGTCATATATCTTATGTCACTGGCATACTTATTATTAATGTGTCTGTCTGGAGCTAATCACTTAGCATACAAGTGTATAGGCATCTGAATATCAAATTCAGCCACTGTCAGCACAGAGGAGTGATCAATACAAGCACTAATGATGACGCACAGAAAAGCTCGTCAGATTACTAAAAAAAAATCCATACGCATTCCATCATATGCGTAGTCCAAATAGCAGATGTGCTACGATGCGTTTTAACTGAGGCTCGTGTGCTGTCACGTTGTAATTAGCTGAGGAAACTCTGATGGATTGGAGATATATATCTTTCCTTTTTAGCCAACGGTTTCCCGTTCTGCAATTTTTTTATTTATTTAGTTGTTTTTTGTTGTTTGGGTGGGGGGTGGGGGGACTGAAATGCGCTCCTGATAAGAAAACGCACACTAAACTTTGAAGGTTTCACAGCTTGAAGTGAAAGATCCCTCTGATTACTGATTACACATTGTGCATCATGCAATTTACAACTTAAAGTTTCCCCTGGTTCTGTTTATTTATTTATCTTTTAATATGTACTGCTGCAGGGCAGGGATGTAAATTTTGAGAATACACATACCCACCAGCTACAGCATAAAAATTCACCTCCCTGATACAGTGTAGGTCCCCAACTTCATTCACCCATTGTGACATAGACACAGGACCTCTGAGATTACCCTGTGGTGTCTAGATGCTGACACTAGCAGTGGATTCCTTGATTTCTGTGGATTATGGGAGGGGCCTCTATGAATCAGACTTGTTTAGGTGCATCCCTGACATGCTTGACTTGATCTGGAGCTGTAGAGTTTGGACGATGGGTCAGTTTCTTGTGTTCTTTATTGTGTTTTTGAAGCAGTTTTTGTTAATGTCCTGTTCAGGGAGGCTTGAGGAGAACTTAGCTTAGTTTAGCTAGGTAACAGTAACTTCCCTGTGAATGCCAGGGCCCGAGGTTATCATGCAGAACACTGGATTCTTACTATGTAATCACTTGTGAGCAGTTTTAATGTTGTGGCTTAAAGCTCACAAAGACTGATGGGGCGAAGGTGTTGGAGTGCATCTCCCCTGCTCTTCAATCCCTTCTTTTCCAGACTATTCTAAGCAACACAGTTATCTCTGCCTGATGTGGTTCTCACTATAAGGAATACACAATAAACCACCATGCACCATTTGTGTGGGCGAGTCCTGTGTGCATTCACAACATGTGTGTCTTTTTCACAGTGTGGGCATGATGCAGAGACAGAGGAGAGAGGGGGGCCGAGTTCGACATCTGCAAATTGAATTCTGCCCAAACGTGACAGTGATGAAGTGTTGTTCATAGCAGCAGTGATTGTCTCTATCTTCACTCCTGTCCATGGGTATTACACCAGGCCTGCCCAATCCACAGGCCTCAGCCCCAGGCCCGGCTAGCTCATCTATTAATGACAGCATTGGAAAATCAAATTCATACAAGATACATGTTTTATCAGACGGAGCTGGCTGGAGAGAGGGTTGGTGTTTTTAGTGTGCCTCTGTCTTTTCTTTCTGTGTGATTTTCTCCCCTCCCGTTTCTTCTTGTAAGATCAGGTCTCCTTAGCCCTCAGGCCAGCTTTTAATAATAGGATAAGGTGCGGAAAATTGATCTGGCTTCACAGGCGCAAGCTTTTAGGATTATGTCAATAATAAAACAAAGTTTGGCCTTTCCCCATCCTGCATTTCTCTTCAGGCAAGCTGAGGAACTTTGTGTTGCACTATGACTCTCTTTGTGCCTCATACCTTTCAAAAGGAGCGAACAGGCGGGGGAGGACAGAGGAGAAGAAGGAGGGGAGGGTGTGGTTACCTAGGGAGATTAAAGAATTTAGAAAAGTAGCCGAAACTCGGGCATCTCAGCGGAGACACTTGTCTCCTGCGGGGTCTGAAAGAGTGGCAGGTAAGCAAAGTAACCTTAGGGGGAAGACGTCAAGAGTAAAGAGGGATGTGGGAGCACAGTCCTGGAGAGATAAGTGGAACACAAGCTCAGAATAGAGGTCGTGCTGTACCGATTGATCAGATGTAGGGAAGTAAAGAACGGAAGCATAGAACGCTTGGTTAGATGCTTGGCTTACATATGTTCAGCCGTAGAGCTGGATGCCCTCCAGGTGTGCTGGAAATAGTGCAGCAGAGGAAGAATTTCAATGCCCGCTCTTCAAACAAACACTTGAAAAGGTAAGTGGAAAAATATGGCTCCCCATATCCAGTTCCTCGAAAATCAAAGCTCTCTCATGTTTGGGTAGCAACAAATAGTATAGTTCTCAATACAAGCATATGGGAGACTCTTCATTCTCTGTTCTCAGCTGCCATTCTTGATTTTATTTATTTTTCGGAGTGTTTGGGTTGTTTTTTTTTCTGGACATAGAAACACTCGGGCCTCAGCTCCCTCCTGCGATATGCATTGTACTCCTCTGGTTCTTTTTCCACAGCTCACTAAATGGCAGGTGAACACAGACAAGACTCAGCTGCCTGACTGACTCCTTCAGCTCACAATAACAACGACGTGCGGTGGGAGACAGGCAGCGTCGATGGATACAGCCCCCCCACAAAACAAGAATGATTTCTTTCCTCCTCTTGTTTCCTCTCTCCATACGTTGCTTCCTTTTTCTCTCTTAGCAGAGAGCAATGCTGCTGTCAGAGTCGGAGTGATGTAAGGGTGAACTCACACTGACCTCTCTTCTGGTAATAAGGATAGAGTGACAGAGCCTTCATCATGACACAAGCCGACAGTGAAGGAAAGGGAGATAGACTGAAAATGGGTGGCGGGAGCAGTCCCTACATCATAGTTTATGAAGGTTAAGCAACAATGTCTCTAAATTTCATCATTCGCAGTAAGAATATAAGAGGCCAAAACAAAGAGAAATAAACCTCTCAGCAGCTGGAAACTATTGGCAAAGAAGGAACACCAGAGTAACTGGACATCCAGGGTAAACGACTACAGTTGCATTGGTCAAGTCCAGCAATTTTATCTTGCTGTTACGCCTGACATAGAGCACATGGGGTGGGGGGGTGGGGGTGGGGGGCTTTTAATTCTCAAGGGCTTTCATTTCTGTGAGGCCTTGACTTTTTACTCTCTGCCTTTCACCTTAATTTGGCTGTAGCAGCATTCTGCTATTTGTGGAAAGGCTCGGAACAAACATAGCGAGTACAGACAGGTAAGCAGGGGAGCTAAGCATTAGGGTTGGCTAACAACATTTTCACATGTTTTTAAATCTGCTCCAGAGAGCTCCCCCTCTACAGACTAAGAGCCATTAGAGACAAATGAATGGGCACATCAGAAATAGCACTTTGTCATTTTAATGATTACATGCAAACATAACACTAATCATAACCTCGCATGATACAGGTATATCAAATAAAGTACAAATTGCTGTATCTTTCTTTTTAAAAAGCAGTTATTTATTTTGGAGAATTTGAAGCTGATGTTATCTTATAGAAGCCAAGCTTGGTTCTTTATAACATTTGGCTTGCCACAATAGCGTCAAATGGTTGTTGTTTTAAACAGATTTTCAGTCATTACGATATTTTTCTATTTTTAAGGTTTTTTTATTCCTCTACTTATTGAGATTTTGGCAAAGAAACAATTAAAAAAAATGTATCCATAACCATTTACTGAACTGTATCCAATTATTTTATGCTTTTTTGTCTCATCATCTTTTAGAATACCATTAACTTGTATTTGACATCCCCTCAACTGATTATTTTTATTTACTAGGTCACATTTATAGGAAATTGAGCTCATGCCAATACAGAGCCTCCACCATGTTTCACTAGTGGCTGTAGACACTCACTGTTGTAATTCTCTTCTGACTTCCTCTGTACATATTGATGACAGTTTGAACCATCCATCCATCCATTACCTTCCACTCTTCCACTGCATACATGCTACTACTGCACATTCACCTAATGTATATATTATATATAATGTTCTTCCCTCCTCCCCTTTTAGAAATCGAGGAGCGTGTCAGGTTCCATTTCACTGTGTGTTATACTTGTATAACTGTGCAAGTGTGACGAATAAAGAACCTTGAACCTTGAACTACTTATGCTTGTAAGGGTCACACCAAAAATTTCAAATTTGGATTCATCGCTCCATATAACCTGTTGCCAGTTTTGTGTAATTTGGCATACCTCAGCCTTTTCTCTTTTTTAAGAATGCCTTCATGACAGCCGCCCATCCACTGAGACTGTTTCTGATGAGGCTTCAATCAATAGCAGATGAATTAAGTGAAGGGCCAGATGCACCTTTCAGGTCTAGGTCATCTCTTATAGACCGTCTTTTAGGTCTGCAACTTCTTCTTTTGTCCTCCACTTATCCAGTTTACTCGAAGTTAGGAACACATTGTGCACCGTTCATATATATGGCAAGTTTTGAGCCTATTTACACTTATCCTCCTAAGACCCCAAATCTTTCATGGCATGCATTTTTAATTTCTCATTGCCATTTGTGCTGATTAGGACCTGATGAATGGAAAAACAAAGAATTGTCTTTCTACCTGATTCTGCTCTACAAGGGCCTGATATTCACATATGAGGACATTCGTTTTAAATTTCGATAGAACAGTGGCAGTATAATGTCCTCGTAAGTGGATATCAGGCCCTTGGAGAGCAAAATTTAGTACTGTGGTCTAGAAAAGTCAAAATGTGATGTCCACATATGTGGATGCCAGGTCCTGAAGGCTATTTATAGGTCAGTGTTCTTTCAAAAGAAAAAAAACCCCACAATCTGAAAATGGTCCAGTACTTGGACTGGATCAGAAACTGATTAAAAAGCAGCCAATGTCCAATGAAAAACATACAAAAAGACCTTCAGAAGGCCAGGAGAACTACTGCTCAAGAATACTTCATAAAAAATGAAGACTGCAAAATATAAGGCATTGGAGGGTGGCTCAAGACTTTTGCACAGTACAAGTGAAGCCACTGGAGAATTGCTTCAAACCTACAGTGGCCAGCAGAGGGTGATTCCCCTGGTTGTAAAATAATGTGGATTGCATGGAAGTCTAATTAGAGAAAATTACCCTGCTTTACACATGATTTATGACCTCAGTGAGCACTTTTCTGATGAGTTTGTGGTCTCGATCTTTAGTTTCAAGTCTTATTTAATAAATCATGATTTTCATTTTTTAAATGAGGTCCAATTTGAAGCAAAAATAGACAATGAAACAGATTATGCTGTAGGGCGTGAGTACCCTGTAATTGACTTTATAATGTCCACAGTTTCTTAGTTAGCTCGACCCCTCACTTGTTAACAGTGGATTAGAAAAAAGAGCCTGGATGGAACCTCACAGTTCAATGTACGATGTCGCGGGACTATTTCCATCTTTTATCTACAGTCTCTTCCAAAAAGCTACTTGGAAAGCAACTCAACAGCCACATTCACAGTAGTTTAACATCAATCAGGTAGAAGTATTAGGATGAACTGACTGATGACAACAGCTTTGATGTTAGAAAGAGAAAAGCATCTGAAAACTAAGAGGAAAAGCGACATCAGTCTTATCTAATTTCCTGAGAGAACACCATTAAGAACATTTCTCCTAAATTTTCAGTCAGTTCTTTAAGACTAAATAATCATAAAAGTGTCACCAATAGCTAATGAATGTCTCTGGTCTTTATTAGTGGAAAAAGTGCTTGTTGTTGTCATTACTGCTGTTGTTGTGACTTTGAGCTGTCCCTATGTCTAACTCTTTCTCCGCTGAAAGGAGCTGGAATGGCTCCTCCACATACACACACAGAGCCATAATCACAAACACATGAAAGCTTTTATCGCACACTCCCACAGGTCAGCAGTAAAGAGAGTGAATGTGGGGGACTGACCTTCAGAGACACACTAAATACCTGTGGCTTGCCTATGCACACGCTTGTGTCCCTACTTGTGTGACTGCACTCTGGGAATGAAGGAAAAGAAGGGCGAAGAAGAGACGGAGAGAGAGGACAAAGTTTTAACAAGTGGAGCAGCTATCAGCACCAATACACATCAAACCTAAAGCAGCCGAACCCTGATGTCATGGATGACCTTTAGAAGATCAGACCTGCCACTTTAGTTACAGATAAGTCCGTGAAGAAGCACAGACACACACCTATGCTGCTTTCCATTCTGTCTTTTCCCCCTCTCTTTAATTTTCTAGTAAGTTCCAGCTGCTAGTGTTGTATGTTTGTATTTGTTTCAAAGCAAAGATCCTCTAGCTGGCTCTCCGATTTTGAAGTGACAGCTTTATGAATTTATTGAACAGCTCTCTCATCGTTTCTTTACACCTGTAGCAAGTGCTCGCACGGGTACTTGAAGAGAACTGGATTTGCGCACTTGTCATTAAGGGCAGTCAGGACTAAGAACACTTCTAAGGGCGGATACGTTTTTATAAAGCTGCAGGTTTTGCCTTAAACGCAGGCTACACGATCGAGGTTTTATGCAGCACACAATTTTGCTCAAGCAGCTCTTAAAATTCTGCAACTACAGAGGAGCACCGCTTTGAGGTATCTTCCAGGGAGCTTTCTGTGATGCTCCTAAGAGATACAAGTTGGGTCTGTTGTGTTGACGAGAGAGTATGGTATAGCTGCAACAAGTCTTGCAACACTGCCTAGCCTACGGGGGATAAGAGAGCCAAGATGAAAAGAGGTGGAAATCAGAAGGAGGAAAGAGTTTGCAACTTTGCTTCCAACTGAAAATAGCTTCTGTGAGTGAGTGACACAGTGGCCTTTGAGTTGAGGATACACCTCTTCCACCAGCCCCACCCTCCGAGAGTGAGAGAAGACAGGAAAGGAGGTATGGGAGGATCAGAGGAGGATGTAGCTGTGCACCGCAGCCTAGCTTGTTGACGGGTCATTGCCTTGGCAGGCTCAGAGATGCATTGTTTCATCCCCATTTAAGCTTAATCACAAAGATCCAGACAGCTGATTCCATTCTTCTCATCTCCAAAAATCTTGGGAGGGAAACAAAGCCCGATTTTCACTATATCTTTTCTCTTTTTAGTCGGAGGCCGACCTAGCACAGACTGAAAATCCTATTAGAATTTCTACAGCCTGCAAACCTTCAAAGCGGCATGAAAGCAAGAGACCTTGTTAATGGTGTGAGATTGCAGGCCTATTTAATCATAATGATGAGAGATTATGAAACAACAGTTTTCTTGGGATGCACATAGCACACGATGGCAATTACAAGCTGGTTTTTTTTTAGAAATTCACAGAGGCATGTTAGATCGTTACCGCGATGCTCTCCATTATGAAGCAGTGTTTTCCTTGAGGTCTTTTCTAATGTATTGCAACGTAATCCTATGTGGCCGATGCTGGATCTCAAGGGCAAATTTATTTGGGAACTTCCACCACAGGATTTTATCTTCAAAGAACCATCTCTCTTCTGTCCCCCTCCTCTGTCATTAGCATAAGCTATGCACAGCAGTGTTTGCCGCACATGACATCAGCTGCGATAGCAGTGAAGCTGATAGCTCTGTATTAGGTTCCTCTGGGTAATTTCTGTGACTTTTTGCGGTTGATTTTGATGAAGTGGTTGTTGTTTGGTCCAGGGGATGACAGCTGCAGAATATAGAATAGCTAACTGGTGACCTGCCTCACATAGAGTTGATGTGAACTTTTGTTTAATAAAGTGCAAACCAGTAGAAGGTGCTAATTGGCACATGGAGTATGTAAGACTGACCATTTGTGGATGCTGTCATGTTTTCAAAATGTGATTTAAATTGCCTTTTTCCCCTATTTTCTTAAAACTGGACATTATTTTTACACGGCATGAAAATATAATACATTATTTATTTATTTTAACTTGTTGTAATAACATATCTGGGTTTCATTTTTACACAGTGGTATTTTTGAGCTGTGTCCACCTCCACTGCTTTTTCACTCTTGTCTTATCTCCCCTTACTCCAGAAGATGGTATCTTGCAGTGAAATAATGTAACTTCATCTAGATTCAGTGAAATCATCCAGCTTTTCCATGGATAAAAATGATGATGAAAAGAACAGGGCCTTCACCCATAATAACCTAAGCTTCAGGGTTTTGTTCACAAAACTGTGTGTCCTCACATAACTTCTGGTTTTTAATTTGGTGCCACAACTTTAGTTCTAAATCATAAGGTGAAACATTTTGTTTCTTTTTAACTGCTTGTAGCCAGTCTATTTAATAGTGTTTTAATGGAAGTTTTTTCTACCTTATATTAATACTCATTTAGACATGCCTTGTATTAATAGGAAATTAACTATTTTATACACGATGAAAATGGTTTATATGTTGTTTTGTGGGGTGGGGAGTTGTGTGTCCATGAAGTCTTTGAAAATACTACCAAATTGTTTTTGGCATGTCCCAAACTGACTAAATTTACTTATGAGGCCATATTTGTGGGAAATTATGATCAGCCCCAAAAAATAATAAAATAAAAATTAAAAATTAAACACATAAATAAATTAAGCGAATAAAAGTTTGACCCGGAATGAATCAAACAGAAGCGCTACAGTGATGTGAAAATGTTTTGAGCCACCTCTCAATATTTTATAGTTTACTGGGAAAAGCAAAAATCAGTACAGCGATTTCTTCTAATCCTAAAAAAACAAAGCTCAGACTCTTAATTTTGCTGAGGTAACAGGAGAGGGACTGAAGGTGAGCAGGCAAAGGGTTACAAGTGTGTGGTGGAGAGTGGACAGGCAGGTCCGATCCAGGTGATTTATTGCCTTCAAAGGTAAGTAGCTTTCTAGAAGAAGCTTCGGTCCAGCTGTGGCTGGTACTTCCAGAGGAAAGAAAGATTGATCTATATTGATAGTGAACAGAAACTTCAGGAAACCATGACCTGTGCAAAGACTTCAGGTTACCACTGTAGTGGAGAATTGCTGCGAAAGCAGCTCCTTAAATATCCGGTGTTGTTGAGGTAAAAAAAAGAAACAGATGCAGAGCAGCAAGCCCAGGATGAACAGCTCCTCACTTCTTTGTTTACTTGTCTGTTATGTGTAGACAACACTGATTCATCCCTTGATATTGGTACATTTTTGAGCTATAGTGATACATAGGTGAGCTTTTAGTTAACAAACTACATTTCTCTGACAATTGTCAGGTCCAAGAACTGGACTCAAAATGGAAAAAACAAACAAACAGCTAATGCCCAAAAGAAATCCTGAAGAGCTATTGCTCAAGACCATTTTAAAAAATTACAAGAAAGTCAGGGTGAAATGAGGGCTGGATCAAGACTTTTGCACAGTACTGTACAAATATTTTACAGATGGGGCCAGGCCACATTCCCTGAATGAGGCAGAGCAGGGTTGGATTAAGGTGTAGCTGAAAAATTCAACTTAAGCAAGATATTTATTAAAAATTCCACATAATAGCACCTCGCTGCCACAGCTGCAGCGGCCACCCTAAATATTTTATCAACTATAAAAGTCAGTCAGCCCGTGGCTGGTAATGTGTTTGTTTCTTTATTCACTAAACCCAAAGGATTGCTCATAAAAAAGGAAGGAAAAGCAAGATAAAATAAAAACTCAAACTAAACTTTTGAGCATCCTTTTTCATTATCTGCCAGCATTGCTGTTTTTTTTTTTTTTTTCAATTTTATAGTACAGATGAAACATATTTCATAAACAGCAGTGTACATGTTTAAAAAAAAATGCTAACAAATCCCAAGCGTGCCAGGCCACATCCATAACTCTAACTTCATGCAAATGAGCTGACAGTGAGCTGAATTTTCTGAAAGATGCACACAAAATAAAAGTAGACACAAAAAGCCATTAGTGCAGCCGACACTACAGGGTAAACAATTTTACAGTGTACATAACTTTATTTTAACATTTCACAATCATGCCGTGTCCTGAGGACAAAGTCTGTTTGTAGCAGAAACAGAATTTAGAAAAATGATCATGATGGTTGTCCTTCTGCATGACTCATCGTGGCCTAACACACTTTAGCACCTCTTGAAAACTGTTATGTGAATTTTAGATGGTTGCACATTAATCATTTAGGGAAATGTCCCTCTCTTCCTGTTTGTTTGTGTGTGCGTCTTTGCCAAGGGTGCTGTTAGACCTCGTTTACTGTGCAGCAGCGATATATAGTTTTTGTCCCAGAAAGAGAAAGTAAGTAAACAAATAAATAAATTGTCACTGAAACAAAATCCCTTCTGATTGAAGGCACAGGGTGAAGAGGAGTGTCAGTGCTGAGTAACAGGGCAGGTGCACACTGGACATCTGAAACACTGAGAGTTTTCTCAATGAGTCCAGCAGCACTAGAAAATCTCTTTGGTAGTCTTGCCGTAGGCTGGCCTGCCAGCTCCAGTGTGTGTGTGTGTGTGTGTGTGTGTGTGTGTGTGTGTGTGTGTGTGCATGTGCATGTGGTGGAAACATAAGTTCATCACATACTTTGTTGACATTTCTTTCTTCTTAGACCAGCTTAGATTTCCTCACTGGGAATTGTACAAAAAAAGGACCTGGACAGAAATGTCCTTCAAAGTGCTCCAGAATTTTGAGTTGTATCTAAAATGAAAACATGTATGTATAATAATAGTACATAGTACATTCTTGGGAGAGTAAACACAAATGCAGACTGGGTGTTTTTCTCTGTATCTTTCGAAGCAGGGATTATACTCTCTGTCTATGAATAGTCATTTCTGTCATACTTCTTTGTCTGTCACTTAGGGAATATGTAGTTGGTGCATTGTAATGTAAAGTCTCCATGGATGAGTCCATGTTGTCACAAAATCAGGGATGCAAACGTCTGCATGGAACATTAGACTAACTGTCTGATGACAAAATTTACATCATTGGGACCTGATTGGAACCTAACAGAGTTGAAGACTAGAGGCGGGAAAATTGATCCAATTATCAGTAATATCAGTACCAACATTGGTATAACTATCAACAATTAGTAGCACTATAAGATCAATACTTAATACTTTTTGTTCAGTATGTAAGTTCAGTATGTAGCCCACTGAATTGTGTTCAATACATTATTTTCTTGGAAATGAAAGAATATGTCTCAAACATGCAAACATGCAAATCATCTTTCTAATATTGTGTAGCGGTCATGTTGTTTGTCAATAAAATCTATGTCTTCTTCTCTTTCTGCTTTTCTGAGTTGTTTTTTTTTTAAATTGCAAGGAACATTGTGTTACATTTAAGTGTTAGGACCAGAAAAAAATAGACAGATTTTTTTCAATACCATTGATCATTTTGAGAATCAAGTTTAAATACTGAGATTAAACTAGAAACACAATTGTGAGAATAATGTTGAAATGTGGAGATTCAAATCTGCTTTCAAGTCAAAATACTCCCACGGAATCTATACCCTCCAGAAAAACCTTTGTGTAGATAGGTTAGTGAAATAACTTGATGACCTATCTTAATGCATCCTGTGATACAGCATACACCCTCTGTACCGCAGGAGGGTGTAACCACCATGGAACCATGAGTATCCTTGCATCTGTCTACTGCAACTATATCACTTTGCCCAATTCTGGCCAACTCTTCCAAGTCTGGGCTTTTGCTTCGTATCAGATGTAGCTGTCTGCATCATCTCTCCAGTGTCCCTATATTTGTCACGACGGTGTGTTTATGTGCTAAAAGAGAAATAATTACCTTGTTACTATAACACAAAACAGACATTTCTGGCAACCAGTTGCATTCAGGCTCCTCCTGCAACAAGATGCATCGCAGACGAGTGGCGCTCAGCAGCACAGACTGACTCAGATTGCCTGCAAAGTGTTCGCAGTCTGTTTGTGTTTTCAAGAGAGACAGCAGCTATTTGCAAAACTTTGAGAATGGCAGTTGGACAGAGTGATACCACAAGTGCCTCACACCAAGTTTCCTGTGCAAGTGTCCTGCAGTTGGAAGAGGTCACCCAAAGTTTGAAGGTGTTTCATTCTCAACCTCAACTGGGTGACCAGTTGGTTGCCTGCTTCAGTCAGTTGCTCCTTTGTGTGTTTAACTGTGTTTGCAAGCTAATTAGTATGTGCGAGCACTTGCACTAGCTTGTCTTCTTATTGCTCTTCCTCAATTGCACAGCAGGGCAGCTGTGATTTAGAATGAGCAGTAGGACCCATGCCTCATCTTTTTTCTTGTTGCCAGTATTAGTGGCTAGTTGTTGTCTGACACTAAGGTTAAAATTGAGTATACCTAAAAAGCTTTGTGTTCTGCATGATGTGTGTGCACTTGCTTGATTTTGCTTCTGTTCGAGATTCCCTCCAAATCCTGGCTGGGCCGAGATATAAGTAACCTTACATCTCTTACTTACTTTCAGGGTTTTGTGGCTTAGGGGTACTATTCCTGTCTGTAATTGTTGCTGCTATTCTTGTTTTTAGACAGGAAAGACATGTTTTTTTAAACCACAAGTATTACATTTTTTAGTCAAGTAGCACCTGGCACCAGGCTAGCATTCTGTTTTTTTATTTGCACACTTGCATGGGGAAAAAAAACTACTCATTAAACTCGTTAATTCTCTACATATTTGGCTGACATTGCTACCTTGAAGGAAGCTGGAGTGCTAACAGTTAGTTCAGTATTCACTTTCCTTTCAGATAAATCTTTCAGGCTCCACCACCTCCACACAAAAATATCATTGTTGCAGCTGTTAAATGTTTCACTGTTTTATCCTCACAGTCTGGGTAGGTAGGGTTATTGCGGATTAATGAGAGCTTTTCTGCTGGAAACTTTGATCTGCTGCTACTGATGAAAACTTTGAAACAGTTAAAGCAGATATTTCTGAGCATTACTGAGCAGAATTTTCCCTCACAGGACACAGCATGAAGTATATATTTTGTTTTGTTCTCTTTAAATATTTCAAGTATGTGCAGTTTGTGGTGGTTCGCAACTCAGGCATTGATTGTGTAAGAGTCAAACGATGTGTGCAGTGCACCGGCAACATTAACAAAATAAAAAGCCAAAATAACTTTGATCTGTCAGATTAGCTAGAATGGTCATCACATTTTAAAAAAAAGCTGCTACTAATAGCTGTCCAAAAAGATTTATTACAATTAAGTGTAATTAAAAACAGAAACTGAAGTCGCAGTGTTGTGAACACAAAGACAAATCAAATTAAAGTCACGTTGGGGTTTCCATCTGTCTGCATAATGCTGTGTGCCTTACAGTGTAAAGAGCATAGTTTACAATGCGAGTTAGATGACAGCATTATGGTTTGTGTGTTTCCAGAGAGAAAATTACCGCTGCGATATTCGGAGAGAATCCAAACATTGTACAGAGCTGCAGTTATGAAACAACCACACGCTCATATTTTATGTATGCAGGTGTATGGATTTTAAACACTGTGCTTGGAATTACAACTGTTGCGTGCACTCGGTCAATACAGAGAGTGAAAGCACTGCATCGTCAATAGCAGATATGTTAGTATTTATGTGCGCGTGTCAATGTGCATGTGCTGTATGTAAACGTATGTGATTTATGAGGGCGTGCATACGTTTGTGTGTGCATATTGAACCCATGCATGCAAGGCGCGCAGACTACAGAGTGGGCCTAGGAGCGGGTAATTACTGCACTGTGGTGAAACATCATTATTCACTCATCTGCCCACTAGCACCATCTGTCCGGCTGAGAACCACCTCATACACAATCAGCACCATACCAAGGACAGCTCCACCCACCCACACACACACATATACACTCACTCACACACACACACGTACCATCCATCCATCTCCTCAAGCACTGGCTTATAGAACAGCACTCCTCACCTCACCTTTCCCTCCATCTATCCTTGATCATGCTCTATTTTTCCATACTCCATCTTTCTCCCAGCCATGCGTGATGTTAGCAGGTTATTCTGGTTCTCATTAAGTAATTGAATTTGGAAATGATCTTGCAGGGTTTCATGTATCAGCCTGACATTAATAGCAAGACAAAAAAAACACGTTTCATTGTGCAGATGAGCCTTTCTGGATGCATAAGTCATGACGAGATCACGAACAATCAGCTTGTTAACATGCTGATTGTTGTACTCCGGCTAGTGTTGGTTAACTCTTGTGAAAAATAATTTCACAAGAAAATAAGACGTAGGAATGAGGAGGAGGGGGAGAGACAGCAATCCGTGACAAAGTCAGAGCAGGCAGCGAGGTAAGTTAAAGCAAAGCTGGAGTGATGACTTCAAAAGAAAAGTTGAAAGCCGGAGAAAAACCACACCTCACACTCTGATACTCTAGTATGCGTAGGAAAATTTGAGGATTCAATTAAAACCATGAATTGACAGAATCTATCCTAATGATCTGCCTTATTATGAGTGTCCATTACTCTCCACTTGCTCTCCTTGCTCGAGTAGAAAAAAAGGAACTTTAATAGCAATTTGCAGTAATGCACCATGCCGTAATTCTGACTCTGTCTGCTCGCTGCATCGATGGCTGGGTGTAATTGCCGTTTTACTCAGAGCTGATGGATTAGAACATAAAGTAACAAGAGAGGAACAATCATGTCAAGGAGATGGATGGATGGGCTCACAGGAGTGAGTGAGCGTGTGTGTGCGTGCGCGAGTGTGTGTGTTTGTGTGTGTTTGACTGCTTGTAGGGGGACGGGGTGGTAGACAGTCGGATAGATAAATGCAAGAGGCATTGAGCTGAAGACGCGGATTGCTTCTGGGAATTTAGCCCATTTCCCAACCTTTCTTGCCCTGTGTCATACTGGCGTGCAGTGTGAACAAACACACAGAGCGCACACAGAGCGCACACAGACACACACGAGCACATACACGCAAAATAATTCCTTCAACATCAGAAAGAAAATCTAACTTAAACAGATTTTTATAATTTTTCAGTTAATCAAATCGCTTTTCAAAGCCAGCGTGGTCGGCTAGATCAAGGAGACGACACTTTTCTAAAGTGTGTTTCGTAGGTATTCAAGTGTCTCCCATTCTTTCTCGCACTCAGAGCCTTGAACTAAAGGCTAGTCTGCGGCAGAGCTTTTAAGTTGCTTCCCTGTCAAATAAATTTGATTACCAAGGCCTTCCTGCTTTGCTGTTTCCCCGAGGTCATAACTGGAAAAAAAAATGTCAATGCAGCCATAAAATGCCATCAAGGCCTCATAAGCTGCAATATTCAGTATTTTCCCGAAAAAAAAGTCTAGCTGCACAAAGCGTTGATAATAAGACAGCTATGCAGAGGCCAGTCATTCATCACTGCCAGAGATTATAAAACGCCATAGCAGTTCAGTAAGAAAAGACCCTGAAGCCTTAAAGAAGATTGTTTTGAAACAATTATTTTACTCTTTTTTTTAGAATATGCTTTGAATATTTTGCCTCCGTAATGTGCAGCTAACCACCTTGATAACATTGCAGCGCAGTTACTTTCCTCTTGCAACATATAACTGAACAATTTCCAGATTCTCTGGAGCAAATCTGGACTAACACCCAGCCCCGTCGATCCCCTCTCTGACTCACTGAGACGATTAATGCTGTTTTAAAATCTACGGCTAGGTAAATAAATAAGAGGCCGGGGTAAATTAAAACTCTGATGCAATTACACCACCACTTCCAGTTAACCCCCTGGCAATTAACAAGCTGTCAGCTGGGATGGATAAGAGTGTGCATGGCAACACGGGAAATGTCTGCTTGCTGCCGTGTGCGCATGTTTGTTTGGGTGTGTATGCGTGTGCGTGCGCGTTTCCAGCTGGCCATATAACACCCTGCTGCTGATGCAAACTCAATACACTTAATTAAACTGCACAGAAACTTTATCAGCATACTGAGAAGAAGCAGCAGGGTGCTGCCACAAGTGAAAAGCGCTCTTTCTACAAAGGTCAAAAGGTCATGATTTAAGCATAGTTTACATAATTAAAAACAAAAAGAATTATGAACACACTCTGATAGAAATGCACCTTGAATGGGACAAATCGACACGTTTGAAAGACTAACTGGACTAGAGGGGACAATAAAAAAAAATAAAAACAGCCATGAAATTTCAACTAGAGCCAAGAAGAAGCTGGAATCACAGAATAACGCTGATGCTCTAGCAATAGTCTTTTGCAGTACATCAAAGGCTCCAGCTATTTGGCTACAGACAGGAAAAGAATGAGCACGGGTGAAATAAAGAGAGGGGAGATGAGAGCAGTGCTTTGGCTCAGTTTCAGACACCCTGCAGTTTTTGTGTGGACGTATAAGCGTGTATGTGTATACCCTTCCCTGGGGCCTGGCTTTAAGGAGCCTTTAAAAGCCAGATACAAGCAAGAGTGACCTCCTTGCACTCTTAATGATTTTTGAAACCAGTGGAAAAAAAAAGCTAAACATATTATTCCCCCCTCACAGCCATATTGCTATCATAGCACTTTAATGAAAAAGAATGCAGGGTACTGTCCCAGGGGTGCCCGACAGATAGAAAGGTTAGAGTCTAAAGTTTAAGGGGAATTAGGGAGAGGGAAAGGCTCACAGGACTGATGACACAGGACAACATCAGCTTCCTCAGGGAAGTCCCAGGCAACATTTGACCTCTTAGGGCCAATATTTAACACTGTTCAAATGTCATTCGGCGCACATGCCCGTAAAAGGTGTATGCACACAAATTCACATGCGATCGATAACAGCGCAATCATGCAAGGAGTAGCAAATCAGTCCGCGACTCAAGTGCAAGCATGGGCGATTCTCACAACATTGCGGCATGGAGGCCAGCCAAATATAATAAGTATGTTTTCTATTGTAACATGCATGCAGATGTGCAAAAGGGCACATGCACACTCACACACATATACACACAAACACACATTCTCTGAACTCAGTCTCCCATCCAATCAAAGCAAAGCTAATTACTGTGTTTCAGTGGTGTTATTCCAGCGTGGAAGTAGCTTGCCTGTTGATGGCGCCTAGGCTTAAATTACTGCTTTAATTACTGATGCTAATGTTTTCCCTGCTATTAAACATTTATGCAAAGTGGCATCCGGAGATGTTCAATCCTTATCTACCCAAATCCCCAGGGGATGACGAGGCTGAAGGGGAGGGGAGGGAGGGCTGAGGGACCGAGGTGGAAAGTGCCACCGCTGCAGTTCCGCTCATTCGGCTCATTGTAAAACACCAGAGCTGGCCATGGTATTTTGCAACCACATGGGGTACATACTCTCAGTAGCACCATGGGAGTTAGACGCCAGGGGTGGGAGGGCAAAGAGGTTCTGTAGGTTGTCAAGACAAAGGGCAAAGAAAGAACGTGAGGTGGGAGGCAAAGTACAGAGAGGAAGTAGATTAGTACTTACTGTAGGCTACATTACGTTGGCAGAAAGGAGCTGTTGAGGAGGACACAGGAGACAGGGAGAGAAACCAAAACATAATTACAGTAAGCCTGCTATTACAGTAAATGCTAATCAGAGTTTTAAAGATGACTTATCTTGGCCGTAGGTCTCCCGTAGTGATACTCTGACTAAATCAATAACTCTGGGATTCAATTACTGTCCCCTACTGCTTACTGTACTCATCCTCTTCTCTCCCTCTCTGTCTGTCTCTGCATAAGAAATGCAGACAATTAATTCATCAGGGGTGACATTGTAGCTCAGCGAGAACACCGAGGGGGGGGGGGGGGGGGGGGGGGGGGAGAAAACACCCGTGGAGTGTCGTGGCAAGTTTGACAAACTTGATAAATGCATGCAGACACTGCAATTCTCTGGATATCTCCAAAAACATAGTTTGCAGCATATTCATTTCTGATTCGTGTCTGCGTAAAAGCCAAAACAAAAACAGTCAGGGTTGTCTTATTGTGAATAAAATATGAGAACTCCCCTGGTCAAACTACTTGCTGTTAGGAAAAGAATGCAATGAATCAATGTCCTCGTGGTAAGCTTTCCATTGTTTCATTCTATCTGGATCAGTTTTAGAAAGAATCCATTAATTTTTTTTCCACAGTTCACGCCGTGTAGTCTGTGGTGAATACGCTTTATGTTTGCAAGGCTCTTTGCTTTCAAAGTACCGTGGGATGCTTATCATTTGAATGCTATAAAAAAAAGATAATGTTATATATTTAAAAAGATAGAGCCGTATGTTTGATACATGTGTTTCAAAGCATATGCACTGCTTTACATTTGGCTCTAGCAGCTGTAATAACAGTTGCTAGGTCCACCACACAAAATACAACTGAAATACCTCTTAGATTGGTCACATGATTTTAACAAAGCATTAAGTGACATCACTGAGTCATAATTTTAATTTCAAATGTAAAGCCTGATCAGTAGAAGAGCACAATTTATTGGAATACTTTTGATGTGAGAGGCCATTACACCCCACCCCCATTCCTGTCTTTCTTCACCATCTTCCTTATGAGAGATGACAGCCAATAAGCTGCTACAGTTTAACAGTTTTGTAGTATTTGCTTGCAGTTATCACTGAACATGAAACATGACATTTCATTTAATTGTATTAAATAATACTTTAGCAGCGCACATTGTGCTTTTTGTGTGTCATTCTGTGCATTTTAGTGCCCAGTGAAGAGATGAGCTGTCATTACCAGTTTGGCAGCAGTAGCTTAGGTGGTACAGTGGTTTGCCTTGGGAAGAAAATGTTTAATAGTTCACTCCCTGGCCACAACATCCATCCATCCTCCCACATTTCTATATATATGAGTCCGGCACCCTCGCATTACATCGTTAAATGTTCTGCTCAGCATGCCAAAGTTGGCTTTTGACCTTCAAATACAAGATGCTGCCTTAATTAGAAGTCCAGGCGAGCAATTATCAAATCATGTAAATCTAAAATATTTAACAGTATTTCATTCCGCTCACTACTGGGAAGGTTCAAACAGCTACACCGAGAAATCTCTTAAATTCAGCCAGCCTGCCTCTCAATTACCCGCCCTCCCCGAGCCGCTAATGCTTCTTCTCTGTCCAAAGAGCAGGATCCCTCCGAGTGTCCCTGTTTGCTCTTTCTCAATTGAGAATGCATTCATTTTATGGAACATATCTCCACCTCACTCAATGTGTACACTTACAAAGACGCGAGCACAAATGTGAGCTGAGCGACATGATAGATAATAGAACTCCACTCTGTGCGTTTGTGTGTGTATCCATTCAAGGGCTTTTTCAAACCCAACAAAGAGAATTATGCTGACAGAAAGGAAATCTCCTTTGTGTTTGAGTGGAACAAAGTTTGTTTCCATGTTGCACTGGGTATTGCTGAGCTCAGAAAACAAGGTGCCTCTTTAGACGGCCTCCAGCATGCATAACCGGCATCCTACCTGTCTGCATCAATTTCTTCTTTCCTCGGATTGTGAATGTGGAAGCAACTGCAACACTCCAAGGGGGGATCCAGTCCAGTCTGGTCCTGTCCAGCCTTATGTGGCTTGGCAAAAACAGCCACACAGCTCTGCACAGCTTGGCAAAGAAATTCTGCTCCCTCACTCTGTGTCAGCAGTGCTGGGTCAGAATACAGTAGGTTTGCATGCAGATGAGGAGAATTTGAAATTGTGTAGATTGAGTGAAATTGCGTTTATGAGCAGGAATTTCTCTGCTTCCGATTGTAACTCTTTTGCTCGCAGGTACACGATTTGCATATACGTGTGGGCAGAGAGTGCGGTAAATTAGGTTGTTCTGAATGGTAGTTTATCTTCTATCACTACCTGCAAAATCTATTACTTCTGTTTTCTTTATTGCATTTTACCCATGTCACTGTTTTCCTGCCTAGCTCTATCAATTACCCCCCAGGTATGATTAAATTGGATTGCACTGTGATATTACATTATGTCCTAGTGTTGTTTCATGTTGTGTCATTAAATGATTGGTGATCCACTGCAGTCCTCAGTTACCACTTATGAGTCTGCACCGAGCCTCAGGTCTGGTCAGCTGAGACTTGGATCGCTGGAGAAGAGGGAGAAGAAAAGAAATAGCTTTACGCCAGTGGTACATGATCAGAATACTTCTGTCCTCTTCTGTCTACTGTTTCTGAGTGAGCCAATGAGGTTGCTTTTTTATGAATCCATTTGCATCTGTGAAATGTAAAGGTTGGCTTTTCTTTTTATCCAGGGACTCCCTTATTACAATGCAACAAACTATGGCAAACTTCACTAAGTCCCACATCAGTGGATGCTCTGAGAGGATGTATTGTTGCCAATAGTGAGTGATTTTCTTTTCTATAAGGAATATAGCAAATAGTAGAGTTCTAAATCCCTTCCCTGGTGCACTTTACCTGTCAGCTACAAACGCGAGGACAACCACACAAACAGGCCCTGTGCTTGCATTAACTGTATATTCATGTGCATGGCGCCGTGATTTTCGTGCTGTCGTCCCCATCTAGTTGTGTTTTGAGGAAGCAGTCTCAGTCTCTCCGGAGAGCTCAGAAGTTCACCAAAGCGTCTGCAAATAAAAGCGCTCCCAGTCTTCCAACTTGAACACAAAAGATAACAGAATCATGGGACACGTTGAACTGAATAGGACCTTAAATGAGGAAAAACACAAACAGAGTAGGTTGTAAATTTCACTACGTGCACCCTTCAAGAGCAGGATTTCAAAACGTTTTTTTCCACGAGACAGTTTTCATCAAAATAGACCAGATTTACTTCAGATGGCACTTTCGCTCCGTGCACCCACCCACATGGCTGTTAAGCTATACAGCCCGGCGGAGTACTAAAGCTAGAGTCAAGTCTGTTATCCCCTTTCCCATTCAGAACTTATGAAACTGGCCTTAACTAATGATTTCTGCTAACCCCAAGTAAATGTCACCAGGGAGTGGACTTCTTTTAGCGACAGCTGGATCCATATTGGTGTTAAATGTCAGGAAAGGTACAACCGTACACATGAGGGTAAATGTGAATGTGTGTGCGTGTGTGTTGGCGTGTGTGCGTGCTCTGTAAGACAGTGACCTCCTGCAGCCCTGAGCTGAAAGTGCATCCTCAGCAGAAGCCCAAGAATGCCGCAAGAAGCCGAGTCTGCAGAATGCTCATAGTTTACGCACACACACATTTGGGCTCAAGATTTAGAGCATTAAATAACACACGGGCGCATACACCAGCGTACACATGCAGGCGTGCACTCACACACACACACACACACACACCAATATAGCGTTGAAAGCCCTGTGTTTTACATTTTCTCAGCAACATTTATCTCTGCTTTATTTCAGGTGATAAAGCCCCAGATATAACTCAAAGGGGCAGACTCCCGGACAGCATGTAAATGCAGCCATGAAAATGAAAACTGGGCTTCTGCACAATTTCAACTGCCCCCAAAAGAATTCGAGGTGCTCTGCCGCAAAGAGATATATAACTGCCGCTCTTCTAAGTCAGCCTCTGCCAGCTTGGTTATGCAAAATGCATGCAAATAGCCACGGTTACTGGATGGTCTTTAAAAAAAAGTGCTAATTGAGCATTAACAGCGGACGACTGGTGTTGACTCATCGTTTTGACTTTCAGAGAGAGCACTTTTGTATGGACAGCATGGCTTGGTGCCACCATGTGGCTTGACAGGTTTGGGATGAAGTTCCTCGGGACTCTGTGTTTGTTTCCAGCAGCATATGTCACTTTGTCAACGGGAAAATGTAAAATCATGCAGCCATTGAGCTCATAAAAGCCTGCCCCCACAGGTGTTCTATAAAGTTGTTGTTGCAGAGGCTGAGCGTTTTATACCAGGAGATAACCTTCCATCAAGACATTAATAGTCCCCCTGAGAATCACAAGGACGAGGAGGTCACAAGATGAGCCAATAAACACTGTCTTATCTTCAGGCGAATGCTCCAATAAAATCTGTTCAGCTGCACAGATTTTTGAGATTTCATGAGGTTGCGACCTGTGTGTTTTACACTTAAAAACCAGTTCATGTTCCTGATTGGTTATGGGCTCTTATTTTAAAGTACTCAATTATCTGGGCAGATTATGTGCAGTTTTGCAATACATCGCCTTTCTCTCTGACCTTTGGCTACAGGATTTACTAAATAAACTACTCAGTTGCATAATGACAAGGTCCAATAAAGGTAATCAAGCTCATTTAATGCACACACTACCAGGAAGTGTAACAAGCTGAGCTGAGCCTTTTCCATTTAACTCTTTCTAACCTTTTGGCTGCTGTCAGCATAATGATGTAAGGAAGAGGTAAGCTTACAAGTCGAAGCCATGCATGTGAGCAGATGGCATCACCAACCGAATTAGGATTAAATTGTGAGGTTTGCAGCTAACTTGCTTACAAAGGGTCACAAATTTCTAGGTTCAAATACCTAGGGGACTGTGGCTTTTTTGCTACCTAAATCTACACTCTTAAAAATGAGAAAAAACAAATATTACAGGTATTGAACAGTGTTGCTTATCACATATCTCTACAGCTCCCTTCAACTGCACAAGCTGTTTTTCCCTTACATCTGTTTGCTAACAGATATAATGGAAAAACAGACTCGCATGTTAAAATGTCCAATTTCGCAGCAGAAATAAACACATTAAAGGTCTGTTTTTGGTGTCTATAGCTAGTTTAACTGTTCAATAAAACTACTGGGCCGATTTTTAATGTTACAGGTCAGACTGTATTCTTCTGGATTATTGTTAATGCATTTAAATAGGATGGTTTACAACAATATTGTACGAACAGCAAGTCCATTAAGTGTGTTCTAGCTCATCCCTTCCAGGGTCGCCACAGTGGATAATTTGTCCTTTCTTTTCCTCCTGCCCGGCAGCTCCATCTTCAGCATCCTTTGTCCAATTCAATTCAATTCAATTCAATTTTATTTATATAGCGCCAAATCACAACAAATGTCGCCTCAAGGCGCTTCATAGATACAGAGAAAAGCCCAACAATCATATGACCCCCTATGAGCAAGCACTTTGGCGACAGTGGGAAGGAAAAACTCCCTTTTAACAGGAAGAAACCTCCGGCAGAACCAGGCTCAGGGAGGGGCGGCCATCTGCTGCGACCGGTTGGGGTGAGAGAAGGAAGACAGGATAAAAGACATGCTGTGGAAGAGAGACAGAGATTAATAACAGATATGATTCAATACAGAGAGGTCTATTAACACATAGTGAGTGAGAAAGGTGACTGGAAAGGAAAAACTCAATGCATCATGGGAATCCCCCGGCAGCCTACATCTATTGCAGCATAACTAAGGGAGGATTCAGGGTCACCTGGTCCAGCCCTAACTATATGCTTTAGCAAAAAGGAAAGTTTTAAGCCTAATCTTAAAAGTAGAGATAGTGTCTGTCTCCCGAATCCAAACTGGAAGCTGGTTCCACAGAAGAGGGGCCTGAAAACTGAAGGCTCTCCCTCCCATTCTACTTTTAAATACTCTAGGAACAACAAGTAGGCCTGCAGAGCGAGAGCAAAGTGCTCTAATAGGGTAATATGGTACTACAAGGTCATTAAGATAAGATGGGTCCAGTATGAGTTTGTGGAGCTTTTGGGGTTTTTCTCTGTTTTGGGGTATCTTTGTGTTATAGTCTGTTCTCCTGTTTTGTTTTGTTTTGTTTTGTTTTGTTTTGTTTTGTTTTGTTTTGTTTTGTTTTGTTTTGTTTTGTTTTGTTTTGTTTTGTTTGTTTTGTTTTGTTTTGTTTTGTTTTGTTTTGTTTTTTTTTGGGGGGGGGGGGATCATTCTAAATTAAGTCTTTTGCTTCTTCTTTTGTCCCAAGTACCAGTCCCAAGTTTCATTACCTCTCTTTCTGGTTCATGGCTTCTTGTTTGATTATGTTAGTTTCCCTTTTTTCCCCCCCATCTGTGTTCCCTATTAGGTTAGGTGGTGTTTAGTTATCATATTTTGTTTTCCCTTTGCCTCCCCCAGTCAAACGTGTCTTTGTGTGTTTATTCTTCAGTCACTCTGTCAACTACACGTCTTATGTCTCATGATTTCTGTTTCTCATCCTGTATTCATTGTGTTTAGTTTTACTTCCCCTGTCCTGTTTGTCTGTATTAGTTCCAGCTGTGTTCCCTCCTGTGTATATTTAAGTCCTCTGTCGTTCCTTGTCTGTTGTCATGATCTCTCTCATGGTATGGCTCTGACGTTCTGTGTGCCTTGCGTCAGATTCGTTTCTGTTTTCTTGCTTCACCTGTTCCAGCAAATAAAGCTGTGGTTTTGAAATTAAACTTCTGTCCGACGAATCCTGCATCTGGGTTGACCTCCTTGACAGAATGTCCACTATCCTTCCTCTTCACATGGCCAAATCATCTCTCTAACTCTCTCCCCAAACCGCTCAGCCTGAGCTCTGCCTCTGATGTACTCATTTCTAATCCTGTCCATTCTGGTCACTCTTAGTGAAAATCTTCAACTGTGCCACCTTGACTGTCCTTTTTATCAGTACCACGCTCACCAAACCATATGTAACAGGCCCTGTTACAGGGGGCGTGAAGACAGATTACAATCCTGTAAAACAGGAGAGATAATGAACAGAGGTTCGCCTCTGGTTCGCCTGGTCAGTCTTACCAGAACTTATTCCCATAAACTCAAACATGTCTGCTTCTTTTTTTGTCACCTTATTTCACCACAACTGACTGCTTCTTCATCAGTATATTTTTTCTGTCAATCAACAGCATTGACATAGAAGAAAAAAAATAAAGTTCAAATAAATGAACCAAATGAAAAATGCAATAGAAAAAAACAATCCACATTGTCATGTTAGTGTGTTATTATGGAAGAAGAACTCTATATTCACTTCTACTGTACTTGCTAACATTTGTGTATGGCAATACTCATATTAGACTTCTGCCTTAGTATGTTTTCAGACAAGCTAGATTCTGACAGCATTGCAATGGAGACACAGTTACCTGGGTATACAGGAACTGAAAACATAACTCAACCAGAGCTTGATGTCATATGGAAGCGGGAATGTTTGTTAAAGGACAATAGCATCCAGCATTACTCAGGCACGTAGCATACTTACTCAGTGTGGCAGAGCTGGAGTAGCTCGAGTAAAGTGAATTACACTGCATTGTTTCCGCTCCTCCACACCTGATGGTGGCATTGTTCATTTTCACTCCTGTTTTTTGCTTATGTAAGTTCCAGGTGGAGGCTGACCATGTGGTCAGTGTCATAGGTTGACCATCTCCTTGGTCCTCCTAATGACCTGCAGTGTGTCCGATGTATACCTCGTTCATGGCTAACCAGTATATCAGTCGCCATGACGCGATGAAGAGGGGCCTGAAAAGTGCTTCAGTAAGGTCGCCTAGCAGCCTGCAGTGTTCGCCAAATGTGCTGGCTCAAAAAAACTCCTGGCAGTGAAATAGAACTATATTTTGAGGGAACTGAGCCAACTTTCAGTGTTTTGGACCCATTGAGAAGGTGTTGGCAGATTCCACAGGCTATGCCTAATCATTACTATGGTATACTGTGGTAAGTAGTATATTTAAATTTTGGTGGTGCAATGACCAGGCAGGCATAACTGATTAATTGGTTTATGTAGGACCCTCTGTAACAAACCACGGGTTTATATTTATGGGAGGGCGTGTTACGGCCCTAGCAGGTCTTCCTGTGAATTTGACCCTGTATAGGCGTGTCCTGCCTTAGGTGCTACCCTTTTTGTAGCTGACTCTAATCAGCAATTAAGAGTACTTGCGGCCAGAGAACCTTGTTGGTTTGGGCAGCAAATGAGCCGTGAGCATGTGCAGTGGTTGTTTGCACCTGCTCTCTAGAGAGGAATGTATTTCGATGACTAACCCACTTTTGACGTACTTTTCAGTCCAGTGATTAACTCCTGGGTTTTCTTGCTTTCCTTCTTTAAAAGCTGATAGCGGCTTGCCAATTACTTTTACTTTAATTAGTAACAGAAATATTGATAACAACCTTTAATTTAACAGTTTTGCCTTCCTGTCTCCTTTTTTCAACCAGACACTGTTTGTTACTTTCCACATCCCCTGGACCTTTTAGGGGAACGTAACAGTAGCCAAAGTGATGAGCCAAAGAAATGGCACCCTATCTCTATAATGATAAGCTAGCGAGCTGGGTCTATACAGCATGACATGTATATGCAGAAAAATTGTTCCTGTACCGCTGTAGTGAATCCAAGGTTAAATAAAATGTATTTATTTTTTTTTTTGTATAAAAACCCATAATGCACTTTAATGGACACACAGGAGAATAATTAAGATCCACCACATATGCTGTGCACAATCTCAGATTCCTGCATCTTCTGAAATACTTGTTAGAATGAACTGATAATGGATTCTCACTTTTAATGGGATTTATTGATAATTGGAAAGATTTTTGCTCTGTGTCAAGGCATTTAAAGTTTGCGTTCACAGTTCCGGTTCACAAACAAAGATGCCCTTGGTTGACTTTGAGAGAGTTGCCAATAAGCCATTCAATTATCAAACACTAAACTTTTAATATTTCTCCTTACTATGATACTAAGATATCCCCCACACACCCTGCTCGCATAAATTGATATTTGCTTAGGCGGGAGGGATCCATCTCCTGCGGAAAATGGCCTTGTATTCTTTAATTCATCTGTCAGACTAATTGTCTACTAAGACAGCCAGGAGCATAATGTATCAAACTGTTTTTTTCTTTTTTTCCCCCTGGCATAACATTACTTTGGCAAGTCCAACAGAGAAGGCAAAATAGAAGTCACAATTTACATTAATAGGGATATCAATTGTGTCCTTTCCAAATTTTAAAGCTCATTTGCCTGAGATTACTCTTGCTGTTTTATGACTGGATTGTTAAAATGAAAAGCTAGATGAACAAGGAAATTATTAGTTGTTCGACAATCATCTGTTTAACAGTGAAAGTTTGCATCTGAAGACAAATGTGTGGCCAAACTAGTTACATAAGCCTACAGGGAGAAACAATAATAATAAAAGCTTTCCTTTTATGTTGAATGTGGTCATTATATCATGAAAACTTGCATCAATTGTCATCTCCCAAAAACATCTAAGTGCCAAAATGAGATGTTTTGCTTCTCGCATTTGATGAGTCCTCCATCCAAGTGCTGCTATAGCGTCTGCATTGTTTCGCATTACACGGTGCACAGACAAATGCATGCATGCGCACAAACACACACAAATTGCATCTCGAAAATTACATCACTTCCCCGCCGTTGTCTGAAAATTACATCTGTCCCCCACCGTTACACCAATCACTCCCTGGGTCTCCTTTTTTTTTTTCCCCTCCCCTCTTACCCCCTCTTTCGCCTTTCCTCACTATTTTAGGCTTTTTCCTCCACTTTACTCGGCCCTAAATTGCCAGGCCTGAATTGCCCTATGAACAGCGTGGGGTGGACAGGCCAGCAGGAGGTGTGTGTGAATGCATGAGTCTCTGTGTTATCACCATCTCTTTTCATTTTCTTCTCCAAGTGATGCTGTCAGGAGCCAAACAAGATATCACTCTCCAGCCATCCCCCCCAACCCCCCCAACAGGGAGTCACAACACAACGTTGAGGAACTGGAATAAAAGAATAAAGACAAAGGTAAACAAAATGGTTGCCTTCCAGACTTTGGCACCTCTACCGTACAAAACTAATCCCATGATTCTCTTTGTTCCTTAATCCCATCAGCCACCGGGGTCCTGCATGGCTCTCTGGGTGCAGATAATGGCGCCATGCTGTGTGTCTTGATGAAGTTCAGGACCTTATTAAAGAGAATTTGCTCACATGTGTAAATGCAGGCACACTCACAAAAAGAAAAGGCGCCTCATGATCCCGAGATGAGAGCACAGAGCTTTCTAACCTTTTTCCGCACGATTCTGCAATCGCGCATTTCCAATTTTGCCAATATCAGCGACAACAACTTTACCGCTTATCTTGGTTTCCTTCTGTGTCACTGAATATTTTATTCAGATCAAATAACTCGCCTGCTCTTTGTTTTTCGGGTAACATCATATAAATGCGACAACTTCTGATGGTTAACGGTTACGGACGGTTTTTGTCGCTTAAATAAACCTGGGGGGGGGGGGGGGGGGGGGTTGACCATTACATTTACCCGCACTGTGAATCAATGTGTTTAGTCCTCTGAGTCATGTTATAGCAGCAGTCTTACACAACAAAAAACAGCCTTATACATAAAAGGCACAAGGGATTTGTACTTTAATAACTTCGTCTACTGCAAATCCAAATCCAATGTCCAGTAATAGCACTGTGCTTAGAGATGATTCAGGTGATGCATTCCTCCAATTATAAAGAATGCCATCTTCTTCTGTCTGGTGTGTCAGGGTGGGATGCTTATAAAAGTGTGTGATTTAAGCTGACTGCTACATCTATCAAGGTTGTGACAATCTGAGCTAGTAACAGCTTCTATTCAGCATCAGGGAGTTTAAATGAGGGCACAGCAATGCACAGGCAGATCCACTGAGCAGGTCTCGTCTCACTTGGGAGACCACCCAGAAAGAGAAAAGAAAAAGAAAAAAAAATCCAGCATTTTTGGAGGGAAATAAAAAGATATGTCACAATGAAAATGGCTGCATTCATTATTTTTGATAAAGAATCTGCACAAAATGGCAAGCTGGTGCATTTATATACAGACTCAGACAGACGCCGTTGTGTACTGTAATCGCAGCTGCCCCTGTTCCATGAAGTTGTAAAAGCCATTGTAAGTAAAAGCGTGATAGGTTTGTCACTGAGGCGGCAGCAGTGTTGACATGTGTATTTTGGGAACAATGGTTTTGGAGACCTCCAAGTGCCGGCAGTAGGTTAGAAAATCAGAAGCTTTCTGGTGCCACAAACAGCTTGAGTGGTGTAATTTTCATGCTCAGAGCAAATAAAAACATTTCTGAAATCAGCACCACCATCTACTAATGCCTCTGACTTGGCAGGCCATTTGCAGATGAGCAAACAGTCTCCATAGTATAGTAAAAGCCACTGAACAAGCTCTTATGCTATGTTTTGTATTTATAGGGGTGCAAATGGTCCGGTGCTTGAGTGGCCACCTAAGTCTGGGACATTTGTGATGACCTTCAGAGCGTTCCGGTCGTGCATTCACACACAAAGCAGATTAGGCCTCCTGGTTCTTTAGCTTTGTAAAGACACATGTTACATGGATGCACATACAGATGTGCAACCTCGAGCGCTCTCGCTGCTTTCTTAAGGCAGCGTCCATCTCTGTAACTCAGTGCGCAGAGGTTACCTTAGGGGCAACCTGCTCATTACTCCCAAGTGTTGTTACACAAAGTATACACACAGCAATTCATCAGCACACACCAATTTGTCAGAGCCACTCACTTCTGCTTGTTAGCAGAGTACTTCATGTCTGAGAGTTTGCTAACTCTAGTGCGTATGCAAATTTACTTCACGAGTGTGCGTGTGTGTTTAAGCATGTGAACGTGTACATGAATGCTTCCCGTGCCTGCCACAGTGTGTGTTTTCTTTTCTTGTGTGTGTATGAGTGTGTTGTTGTGAAGAGGGTTAGGAAAAAAAAATACCAATCTGTGTGACTTTACATCTGCAGCTCAGTGCTTCAGCCTTTGTCCTTCTGTAATTCTGTCTGTCAGGTCTGGCGATTTTCAGCAGCACAAAATCTACCCGCAGGAAATAATGTGTGGCCATACGTGGAGACTCCCTAATCTGTTGCAGCAGAGCTACAGCAGAGGGGGCAGCAGAGGATATCCTTTATCGGAATGATTAGAGTGGAGGAGAGGAGCGATGGATGGGAAGGGGGGGAGACAAGAAGGACTGGATGGGGAAGGGAGTGGGGGGGATACAGCCTTCTCAGGTAAACACACCCCAGGCGCCATTCGATTCCAGCATTTAAACACACACATGCTCAAAGCTGCAATCCAATTATTCACCACAAAATCCCACTTTCAACAAGCTCTAACCCCATTTAAGAGGTCCACTCACCCAAAGGATTCTTTTTAATAAACAGTAGTAAACAAGTGTTCAACAAACCATCGCTCTGTGCTTTCACTTTTACCTACTTTAATTAATCAAGCACCTCGGCAATAAGGACCTGAAGTCCATTCATCAAACTAACTATTTAGGAGCCAATGTGAAAAAATAAAATAAAACAAAAAAAGGAAAAAGAAGAAATGTGCAGATTATAAAGTATAAACCGAGATTTACTTTTATTTTATATGGGGCCTTTTTTTGCCTTTATTTGATAGGACATGATCAGACATTTAGGAGACTAGACAAGAAGGTAGGGAGGGAGTTGGGGGGGGGCGACAAGCAGGAGGTGATCTGGGCTGCTGTGGTACCCATGGGCGCATGGGTTGACTGCTAAAAAAGGGTTATTTTTTGCATTATTTAATTTAATTAGTCCTTTGCATAATAATGTTGTAGCAAGTTCCAAAGTCATGAGTGCTGTGGCCCACTTAAAAACATTGGGCCCACCCAATCTTAAATCTTCAAAATACAAGACAAAGTCATGTATTACCTTTAAAAATTTATTCAAAGAATACAAACCGCACAGGCTGTTGGCTATAAATTGCTAATGCTAGCAAGTCATATGTAAAGTGTTTAGGTGTGTGACTCAGCTGCCACTGAGATACCAACTTCAATAGAAGAGTAGTAAATTTAGGTCAGTGTAATGAATAATATCATAAACGAACCACCACATATCATACTTTTATTTATACAGCACTAAAACTGTTGCCTCGAGGCACTTCATATTATAAGTTAAGGCACTACAGAGAAACCCTCACAATCAGACGAACCCTCTATGACCAAACACTGGGCTCATAAACAACTATTAATCAAAATACAAGATAAAAGGATGTATTTCCTTGGAAATTTAATATTAACAAATAAACCACACAGACTGTTAGCTTGTTAGCTACAAATCGCTAATGCCACCCAGTCAAGGCCAATGAGTGAAATAAATACATTTACATAAATATGTAACTGTACACTTGTGAGGCTAATTTCAGACCAAATTTCTATTATTACTGCGGTCCACCTGCAGTACCTTTGTGGCTCACGCTTTGGGAATCACTTTGATAGTGAGTGTGGGTAAATTCCACTAAGCTAACACCTAGCATGCTACCACTGTACCTTTAAAAAGAAGATTCATGTATCAAATCTGATTGAAAAACAATACTTTCTTAATCCTTTTCCTTTTGTCGAGTATATAAATAGTATCTGCTGAGGCCAGACAGAGGCAGAATTGCGAGTCGGCTCTCATTTACATCAACACTTAATGTTCAATACACAGAGCAGGCAGGCGCAAGTAGATTGACTCTCATGTACCCATCCAATTAAACATTTATTAAACATAGTTAAAAGGGAGATGGGTTCATCGTGGGAAAGAAGTGTTAAAAAGCCATACAGAGAAACTGGAACAGGCGCAAAAAAAAAGAAAAAGAAGAAAAAATGTGAGTCTATTTTTCGAAAAGTGGAGAGAATTGAATTTCATCAACCTCTACTTGCATCACACTTGCTGATATGTTGACAAGTAGTAAATAGCAGACCTCTCCAATTTCTCTCGTCTTTTTCTTTCTTCCTTTTTATGCCCTTTGCTTGCCAACAGCTCTCCTGTAAACTATGGCATTGTCAAGCCAGGGCCAGAGGCCAGTCATCATCTTGTCATTATCTGATGGGAGCAGCGATAACTTCCTTACTGCTTCCTTGTTGGGGTGAGGAGGGTCAAGAAGTCGGCCTGTGTCAGAAATGGAAGAGGAAACTGTAGAGCTCCAGCTGTGAGATACTGAAGGCACCGACATATGTAGCAGACTGTGATTTGAATTCACAAATCCTCATTATAGCCCGAGCCTGTCTGAGGACAGCATTATTAACATAGAGAGAGACACACGAGCCCCCATGAATACTAAAGTCCTGTTTGCCTTCAGTGGAGGATTTTCTCCCAAATCGATTAGGAAAATATGTACTCTGCATCAGTATGAGTTTGAGAACTTGACAGCAGTGTTTTTCACCTACTCAGCACATTAGCAAAAACGCTAAACTCAAGGTTAACATATTCATATAGGCGATCCTTTTACTTAGTCAA